>NW_013671341.1:40778-42258 GCF_000517525.1 Limulus polyphemus
CCGCCTTCCCTCTAGTCTTACACTGCTAAATTAGGGACGGCTAGCGTAGATAGCCCTCGTGTAGCTTTGCGCGAAATTCCAAAAAACAAACAAACAAACAATTCTATACAAGTTTTTCAAGTGAGCAAACTCCAACCAACTTCACATATCTGCTAGTGAAGCCGAAATTTTTCTCTAAATATTTATTCTGTATTTTTATATTCTATTCATTATTAAGAAATTTCTGTAACACATTAGAATAATATTTACTGTTTTCATTTTCTTGTTATGTGTTTAAAATATGAAGAAATTTCGGAATTAGTTTCAATTATTTACATTCATTTGTAAAGTCAAGTTCTAATCTATTCTCTTGTATTTTAAGATAAGATTTTTCCCAATTTCGCAAGTTTGTAAAGTGTAATTATTATATCTCTGTTTAGTTACGTATTTTAATTATCAATAATAATTTCGGAAAGACAGTATAATACTATTGTGTTAAATGACATATATTCTATACTCCTAGTATATGTATATAACACTGACTCAATCCTCGATCTTGAAACTAATCTTACACACTTTAACAAATATCTCGTATTTATAATCCTCGTTCGAATGTGTTAGAATAAAACTTGACATCAAATCCTAGAATTTTCTAAGCAGCCTACTTAACGGCATCATTTACAACCTATATCTCCCTCTAGCGGCATCATTTACAACCTATAACTCCCTCTAGCGGCATCATTTACAACCTATATCTCCCTCTAACGGCATCATTTAGAACCTATATCTCCCTCTAGCCAACAAATAAATTACAACATTAAAAATATAGCTCACAACAGTACGTATCCGGTCGATCAACGGGAGACTTAACTAACATTTGATTATGACTTAATATCTTGTCTCTTTTTGTTGGGTTCCTATTAAGATATTGTAACATCTTAACATTAAGATAAAATACAATCACGAACAAAATACTACCTCCAATATATTTAGCAAACTATACATCTTCACACAGTTCATTGTTTGTTTGTAATTAAGCACAAAGCTACACGATGGGCTATGTGTGCTCTGCCCACCCCGGGTATGGAAACCCGGATTCTAGCGTTGTAAGTCCGCAGACATACCACTGTGCCACTGGGGACTATAAGATTCGAAAACAAACAAACAAAAAACACGAGCTTTAAATGAATACGTTTATAACATAATACTGAATACTCTGGATACATTTAAACGTAGGAATAATGTCATGATTCTGAACAGACTTATTAAACAAAGTAAATATCCATTTAAACATTCATAGTTAGATATTGTTGGAATAGTGCCAATTTTTCGGGCGGACTTACTAAGCAGAGTCGAGATACAATACAACAGCGTTTCCCAAACTATGAGTCGCGACCCACTGGTGAATCGTAAAAAGTTATACTAGAACTATGCATTAGCTTCGATTAAACGCTGTCTGTCGAGATAGTTCAAGACTCGGGCTTTCATTGCCAGGCTGTTG
>NW_013671341.1:43258-44413 GCF_000517525.1 Limulus polyphemus
TAGCCATAAGCTGTGGTCATGAACAGTGGGTCGCGATTCTAAAAAGTTTGGGAACCCCTGCAATACAATATTTACAATTGAAGTATTGTGGACGAAGTCCCTTCGCTGTGTTCTTATTGGAAAGATATATAGAAAACAGAGGAAAATGTTACCCTCAGTACTAGTTACCAGGCCCCACAACATAGAGTGCATAACACAAACAACACAGAAACATACTCAATTAAGGTTTGTGGCAATATATATATATATATGTATCACTCATGTTATTATCAATATAAACGTATAAAAACGAAGGCGACGAACAAACATATAGAAATGCTTTGTTAAAAAGCATAACTACTCTGTATCTTTAGCATGTTTCACTTGTTATTGTGATTATTTTGCAAATGCACAGTAAAATAAGACGTTTGCAAATTAATTACTATGGTATTTGCAAATCCCTCGCCACATATTTTTTAATGTGTCACCCGTTTTAACAAAGTATTCACATTTATGCATGTTGCCTGCAACCAAATTTTAGATACAATTGTTTGAGCGAGGAAATACACGTCCCTTATTAGAGGGAAGGCAACTAACAAACAGCCCACACTACCAATTCTTGGCTACTTTCATCAATTAATGTAATTTGATTGTCTCTCTTATAACGCTCCCACGACCCCAAAGTGTGGAGGGTGATTTTGCGGCTTTGGGTCACTAACCAGCTCTTTTTTTAAGGACTATATCCCAACTTTTTATTTTAATTTAAGCCTAAAACAGTTCACTAACTGGCACATATCTTGTAAGTGCCACATAGCCCATTCCGCATGCTTTGTAATGGAACTCAGTGAGTATCAAACAGCAGATGCGTAGATCAGCGTTCACATGAAAAGCGTTATTAAAAGATGAAAGAACGTTAGACAGTCAGTTCACAAAGAAGTTGCAAGACGGTCATATCTGCACGTGAGACCATTTAATAGTATCGGAGGGATAGTAAAACATTTATAAAACGCTTAGATAAGCCAAACGTTCACTTATTAGAACATTGCAGGAAACACCTTTGTAAACTCCACAGTGACTCTACTACACCCAATGCAACTACAGTGTGTATCGAGCTTGCTCTGCATGACTAAATGAGTTGTTTTTTGTTTTGTTTTTTTTGGAATGGCTGGTGTATGT
>NW_013671341.1:45179-46087 GCF_000517525.1 Limulus polyphemus
TTGTAAGTGTGGGAAATTTTTTCATGACTATATTATACCAGGTGTGAATAACTCTGAACCTTGTGGTGATGACTGCATGCTTTGTAAGTGTGGGAAATTTTTTCATGACTATATTATACCAGGTGTGAATAACTCTGAACCTTGTGGTGATGACTGCATGCTTTGTAAGTGTGGGAAATTTTTTCATGACTATATTATACCAGGTGTGAATAACTCTGAACCTTGTGGTGATGACTGCATGCTTTGTAAGTGTGGGAAATTTGTTCATGACTATATTATACCAGGTGTGAGTAACTCTGAACCTTGTGGTAATGACTGCATGCTTTGTATTGGGTGAGCTACGTGTCTGTGAAATTTCCAAGGATATCAAGAAATGTTGAACGAACACTTTCAATTGGCTCAGGCATACTTTTCTTATCATCGAACCAAAAGTTTGTTCATTGCCTCATATGCATACCATCCGTATGAGGTTACAGTTACAATGTTAATTTTATCGAATGGCCCGCCCAGAGCCCTAGATTTTAACACTACAAAACACATTCGAGGTTATCTGGAGGAATTAATTTAAAGGTTTGGACTTCCTGTAATTATAAGGTGGCTAAGCTTATAAAACAAATAAACAATTTCTATCAACATAGGTCAGAAACACATTCAAATCAGTACTTACTGAAGCCAAGGATACTCTTACACCATATTAAACATTAGGTGACTACACGTGCGATACAACCTGGATAGATAGTGCACACGGTAATTTGTTTCGTGAGAGTTAGTAAATAACTGTTCGTTAATATGCGAAAACTACTTCACCGGAGACATTTTTAACATTTTATATAACTGCAGATATGTTGAAACAAAGTCGATGGAAACAGTTCCTTAAACTACTGTTAATAATATGTATGAACACAGAA
>NW_013671341.1:46823-48828 GCF_000517525.1 Limulus polyphemus
ATGTTTAAAGTACTAATTTCTTAAACTACTGTTGATAATATGTATGAACACAGAAGTGGAAATCATCCATAAGACTATGTTTAAAGTACTAGTTACTTAAACTACTGTTAATAATATGTATGAACACAGAAGTGGAAATCATCCATAAGACTATGTTTAAAGTACTAGTTACTTAAACTACTGTTAATAATATGTATGAACACAGAATTGAAAATCATCCATAAGACTATGTTTAAAGTATTAGTTATTACTTAAAATGATGCGCTAGAGGTTACAAGTATCACCATATTTAAATACGTTATCCACAAACTGAGCCAATACAAATCACTGACATTGAATTTTGAGCTTTCCAAACGTATGAAAATTAGAACAGTGATTAATGCTGGCAACATAAAAGGTTACATTCTGCCCATATATAAAAAAATGAGAAAGTGATGTTTGCTAGAAAACTAAGTTTGGAGATTTATCAATTTGTAGAAGCTACACAAATATTTATCATAGAAGATATTACATTTGGGGTTTCACAGATACACGGAAGTGAGCTACTACAAGAGTTTCCAGTAACACTAAGTTTTAAACACCATAAATAGCAGAGAACTGGACCATTAGATACTACAGGAAACATTATGTTTCAAACGCCACCAAACGCTAGAAACTGGGCCATTCGTTACTTACTACTGGTAACATAAGTTTCAAACATCATCAAACACTAGAAACTAAGCCATTCGTTACTTACTACTGGTAACATAAGTTTCAAACATCATCAAAAACTAGAAACTAAGCCATTCGTTACTTACTACTGGTAACATAAGTTTCAAACATCATCAAACACTAGAAACTAAGCCATTCGTTACTTACTACTGGTAACATAAGTTTCAAACATCACCAAAAACTAGAAACTAAGCCATTCGTTACTTACTACTGGTAACACAAGTTTCAAACATCATCAAACACTAGAAACTAAGCCATTCGTTACTTACTACTGGTAACACAAGTTTCAAACATCATCAAACACTAGAAACTAAGTCATTCGTTACTTACTAATGGTAACATAAGTTTCAAACATCATCAAACACTAGAAACTAAGCCATTCGTTACTTACTACTGGTAACATAAGTTTCAAACATCATTAAACACTATAAGCTAAGCCATTCGTTACTTACTACTGGTAACATAAGTTTCAAACATCATTAAACACTATAAACTAAGCCATTCGTTACTTACAACTGGTGACATAGTTTCCAAACCACATCAAAAACCATAAACTGGACCATTGGTTAATACGGGAAACATCAAGTTTCAAACACCACCCAATGCTTGAAACTCAGCTATTAGTTACTCCTTGTGATACTGAGTTTTAATTACCACTCAAAATAAGAAACTGAGCAATTGGTTACTACTTGTAAGGTAAGTTTTAAACAACACCCAATGCTTGAAACTCAGCAATTAGTTACTCCTTGTGATACTGAGTTTTAATTACCACTCAAAATAAGAAACTGAGCAATTGGTTACTACTTGTAAGGTAAGTTTTAAACACCACCAAAAGCTGGAAACCAGGTGATACTGCCGTGATATAGAAAAAATTAGTTCTGTGAAACTTCATATATTGGTTGATACTGCCATGATATTGAAAGAACTAGTCCTGTGAAACTTGATACATGGATTGATAATGCCATTGGTATTGAAAACACTAGTCCTACCAAACTTGATACATTGGTTGATACTGACATAATATTGAAAGAACTAGTCCCATCAATCTTGATACATGGAGTGATACTGACATGATATTGAAAGAACTAGTCCTACCAAACTTGATACATGGATTAATACTGACATGATATTGAAAGAAATAGTCCTACCAATCTTGATACATGGATTGATACTGACATGATATTGAAAGAACTAGTTCTACCAAACTTAATACATGGATTGATACTGACATGATATTGAAAGAACTAGCCTAACAAAATTTGAAACATGGGTTGTTATTGACAGGATACGGAAA
>NW_013671341.1:48884-56358 GCF_000517525.1 Limulus polyphemus
TTGACTACAAGTCTGATCATTTAGTCAACTTATACTAGTCTAGTACGGTCCAAGGCGGATGTACGTACAGCAGTACATAGATATTGTAAGACTAGTCTACAACTTGATACATGGATTAATACTGACATGATATTGAAAGAAATAGTCCTACCAATCTTGATACATGGATTGATACTGACATGATATTGAAAGAACTAGTCCTACCAAACTTAATACATGGATTGATACTGACATGATATTGAAAGAACTAGTCCTACCAAACTTAATACATGGATTGATACTGACATGATATTGAAAGAACTAGTCCTACCAAACTTGATACATTGGTTGATACTGACATGATACTGAAAATCTAGTCCTATCAGTCTTGATACATGGATTGATACTGACATGATATTGAACGAACTAGTCCTACCAAACTTAATACATGGATTGATATTTACATGATATTGAAAGAAATATTCCTATCAAACTTCATATATTGGTTGATACTATCATGATATTGAAAGAACTAGTGCTACCAAACTTAATATGTGGGTTGATATTGATATTATACTGAAAGAAGTAGTCCTGTTAAACTTAGTGTATGCCATACCCAGTGGCACAGCAGTAAGTCTGAAAGATTATAACGCTAAAAACGGGTTTCGATACCTGTGATGGACACACTACAGATAGCCCATCGTGTTGTTTTGTGCTTAGCTACAAACTTAATACATTGTTTGATACTGACGTATGGGAAGTGTAATAAGTTCATTGCAGATTTGACAATAATATCTTTCGTTTAACTGAAATTGCACTAACTTAAATCAGATAGTAAATCAAATAGTAAAATGTCGAGGTTAGGATTTTATATAAATTAATATGCAAAGCGTCAAATATAGTACAAAACCTAACACAAACGCTCAGATAATCAAAGAGAAAGAATCCATAGAACTCAAAATACCACCTTTAAACTACGTACTCTTCAACGCTACAAGTTTAAAAAACGTACTGATTCACACTGAAGTATAAAAATATATTTTTAACATGCATTGTTAGAGAATATGTAGTTTAAACGAGGGTGGTACAACACGTTGTAAGATTGTAGTATTAAAAGTGTCAGTATTTCTAACTACGTAAGTTAAAGAGTGCCTCTTTCAAAGATGTAATGTAGAAAGGCACATTTTTTTATTGTTGTAAAGTTGGATCAAGATGAATTATATTCTATACATTTATCACAGCAGTAGTAGAATACTATTCCAACATGTAATAATTACCTTTATGCTTTTAACGTATCATACTAAGCCTTCTAATATTATAAGCAAAATGCGCCATTTAAAGATGTAATACACTATATAGTTTATATTTTATTCATATACTATAAAAACCGTTGCGGTCAAACGATGAATACGTATTCATAAAAGATGTATTTTATAAATGTACTATTAAACAACATGACTTTAAACGCGTAAGGTTAAAAGTTCGACTCTTTACACGGCAATGTAGGCCTTGTAAAAAAAACGTTGAACTAAGTAGCACATATATTATACAATAATCTCGAGCAGAACAGATGCAACAGAAATGTTACTGAAGATATATAGTATTAAACATATGTAATTTTCATGTTATACTCACTGAAACATAATACCCTGATCGACAGTAAACTCCCTGTAGCATAAAAATAACTAACGTAAAGAAACCAGGATTATTAAGAGTAATATATAAAAATTAAAAAACGACATTTTTTTTGGGGCCCAACGAAAATAAAATCTTTATTATTAATTACAGCCGACTAGTTTCGGTAACACAGTCATCTTCAGGTCTAGCATCTACGGTAATTATCATCAGTGCTAGTAACTAATAGTAATAATATACATTTTACTTTTCATCGTGCCAAAAAAAACAAATAGGGCGGTTTTTGTTTTTTTTTACTCTTAATATAGCAGGACAATGTGCCTGAAATGATATGATAAAAACCTGGATTACCTGGAAAACCAATTTATTAGACGTAGGAGAATACAAAGAAAGGACACTCACCAGATCTCCTAAACCTTTCTTAACCTGTTGACAAAATAACCTTGCTCTTACTTATCGGTATGTCGATACTCTTCCCGTCATCGTAGTTTTTAAGCCACGTGTTTGCCTAACACTTCCTTCTGACGTAACTGAAGAAATACACTGACGTTGCTGAAGCTTTGGTTGGAGTAATTAACAAATGAAGGAAGGACCAAGTAAGGAAGAGGGTGATAATACTTAGAAAGGAGTATGAACTGAAATGACATACTGCAACACCATTACCATGATATTAAGATTGAGAATTTATACCAGTAATTAAACTTGTATTTGAATACGTGTGCACGAGCAGCGGACAAAGACTACACCAACGGAACTAGCTGGCCATAGATGGCTCACTAGCGCCCCCGAAACACAAGCAATCGATGAGGCTTGGCCGATTGTATAGCAAGCTGTCTGTCATCAATAACATACGAAAGGTTCACAATAGGAACAAAATAATGTGTACTATTACATCAGCAGATATAAAACTTCAACTTATAAGCTGTCCGGAAAGATAGATGAAATAAAGTTAATAGGTTTAAACAAAACTTATAAATTGTTCCGAAGGAGAAATTAAACAATATTTATACGTAAAACTAATATGTTGTCCGAAATAATAGTTGAATCAAGGTTTATGAATATAACAAAAACGTATATGTTATGCAGAAGGATATAATAAGTAAGGTTTGTAGGCTAAAATATATTTTTTTTCCCCAATATCCACATTCCTTTAAAAATAAACTCCGAACAAGAAATAATTTTGTGTTGAATGAGTAACTGATAGATGTGTTAACCTAAATGAATAACGTTCTGTTACTTCAATTAAACCTTCCTGTAAAACTTGTTTTTGTGACACCAGTTATATCCATCTCCAACAAACCTGTAATATTGAAGCTACATAACTATAACAAAACCTGTAACATAAGCTTTCCTTATTTATAACAAATCTGATTCTGTCTTTACTCTAATATCATGCTTTAAGCCTCACTTACTCGACACCCTACAGTATTATCTTTGTTATCCTACTAGAAACCAGCAATAGGATCTACACTTACTTATTTCACATCATACAGTGCCATCTGTATTTACACTCATTACGTCTTAATTTGAACTATAGTTCCTTCTTTCATGCCGTACCATCTTTATTTACGTCTTTTCACTTCTTTTACACCAAGGATACATACTATCTCTGTTCACTTTTTACACACTGTAGTATTAATAGGGTACGGCCAATCAGGGAAAACATTAGGCCTCTACGTCACAGATTCTCCTTTCAATTTTACCTTTAGTGAAATTAGGCGAGAAATCTGTAACATATATATGTAATCATTAAATATATTGTGAAATAATGATTTAGGCACGAGCTCTAACGTTATTCAAATACCCAAATTGTTTTAGATTACTTTATTGGTGATTGAAAGGTACTTAAAAAACCCATTAGTGTTGTATACAAATTACCGTTATAAGAGACTTGACTGTAGTTCGTCGATTTGCCAGCCCAAGCTGTGCTGCTAAGCCTTCAATGGGCGAATCTACAGTCCACAGCAGATAGCACGGCCAATCACACTCGTAATAGAAAGCAAAGTTATTTCTGCTGCAGTGATGTAGGTGGACTTCTATAAAATTAAAATCACACAATTTACATATTCACCATGTGACCTAAACGTCTGTATCGTAAAAAATGACACACTTCACATTGTCGACACATTAAAACATGGAAAACATACTGCGGGTAAGGTTATACATTTCCAGAAACCTTACAGAGCTGATTGTAAATAGAAGTATACCCCGTATTTTTTGCCTAGCTTGAGGGATAGTGTTCAGCTGTTAATTTCATCCTTAACCGTTATATAATAGTGATAAGCACTCTATGTCTACTCCATTGCATTTACACCTATACGTTTGCAACAAGAAACGAAAGATCAAGCATTACACTATTCTTTATGAACATTTAGCCTAGATACATTTGCACTTGTGGACATAAGTTCGATGTATAAAAACAAAAAGCTTGGTTAGTAGGAGGTTTAAACACAGCAGAATAACAATAACAATGATGCAAGTTTTCATCGCCAGTCTTTGAATTAGCTCATTTATTCACCATAGTATATCGCCATCTATGGGTATAAACTGTCAACACTCCCAACCCAAAATATAAATAAATAATTCAACACCTTATAAATATTCAAGAAGATAAAAACAGTAAATAAATAATGTTATCATGTGTATCTTTCTAGTGAAAATTACAATAAGCATGCAGCACAATTCTGGAAGACATGAACATTAACATATAATGTTTTCTCTCTCTCTCTCTCTCGATTTTAATATTTCTTGGATACAGAACTGACCCTGAAATAGAGCTTTAGATTTTGAAGCTCGTGAGTCGTTTTCGAATCCTTTCGATAACACGAAATAGTTCCCGTACTTTAAGTTTAACAGTGAATCCCTTGGCATGGATGGTGGGTGATTGGGTGCTGCTGACTGGTTACCTTCCCTTCGGTCTGTAGCTCAAATTCGGGGACGGCGATAAATTGCCTTAGTGGCTCTGTCATAAATACAGAATAGAAAACAAATCAGTTGTCTTTCTTTCTCTGCAAAATTATGAACATATTCCATTATTTAGATCTACGTTTTCTCAACTCTACTATCACTGCCGATGTGTGTCTAACGTTTCCATATGCATACTTGCGTTTTATTACCTCTATAACGTCATTATTGTTATTTCTTATTTAGAGTCAGAACTAAAAGTTAGCTATGCTATACCAGCTAAACGTAAATTACAGCTGTGTTCAAATGATACTTTCAACGTGCTTTGTGTATTCTAGCTATCATTATTATTAACACCTTGGCAAACACTACCATTCAAGATTTTATCACCGTGTACTGTTCATAAAAATTGGATAAAACAAAATATCTGAAGGATATTCACACTGTTTTCATCTCACGGGGAATTTCCTCGCTACTAGTCCTGTTGGTGCTGTATAACACAGCTGTACTTCTTCTACGTTATTATCAAATATGCGATTAAATCTGCTCGTACTCAAGTTACTAGTCCTGTTGCTGTAATACATCTGCGATACGATATTCATTCGATCACAACTGCTCGTTCTCTATGATTCATAACCCACTTCTGTGATACGCGATTTACTCTACATACAAATGACAATAAATGTGTTTCATGAATTCTAAATTTGAAAATATTTCTTTAGTCATTCCGATTCTACTTTTGCTGATATCCGTTTCCATGACGAATGGATCATCTCTTAATGATTGAGGTATCACTAGTGCATCAATTGTAGAACATTTGAGCAAGTGGAAGGACTTTTCACAGTTCTGAGTCAATCTAAAATAAAATTTAGCACTCAAGCTTTTGGAAGACAGAAACAAAATCGCTTATCTCTGGCACAACTCCAGACAACTTCTTGAAGACGGCAGTGGAACTACAGCTTAACTATTTCAGCTTCTTATCTTGATAAAATGGTCCAGTCCTCGGATCCGGTCCTCGAGATTTCAGAATTCTGCTTCAAATGCTGTCTTATGTTGTCTTCAATTCTGCCTCTCTCTAAGTCAGTGTTTTGCGTGAAATCCCCACTGAAAACTGTCTGGTTATCAAAAATATTGACCTTTACATGTTTTGACAATCATCAACGACTCTTTAAACAGTTTCTTTCTATTTTAAAAATATAAATTGCTATATCATTTTTTACCAAACACATACAAATTATACTCGGTGAGGCCAACGGATCAATAACAGAAAACACGCTTAAAATGGTCTCTTAACGTGTTTCATTCATTTCAAAATCAAAACTGCTAAATCTTATCCCAGCTTTGTATTTTAATGCTTTAACTGTGCAACGTTTCAGCCTTTCTAAATATTTTTGTTCAGCTCCTGTTTGATGTGTTAGATGTGCTGGCACATATCTTGTCCCTTCTTGCCGTAATCAACGTTATCATAGCGTTTGTGCTCAAGCAAATCCTGACTGAGGCACAATCAAATAATTTAGTGTCTTTACCCTAAGTCAACTACCACCATTTTCATCGTCCATTATCATCAACTATAACAAAGAAATCAATTTTCGCTCCTATATGAATAATATTAATTCACATGAAATAGAAATAAAGAAAACTGGAACGTGTCGAAATTATTTTCTCCAATACCGATACATCTGAGAATTTGCTCCATCTATTGTGGTTTTTCACTCACTTCAAATACGTACAAATCAACCTCACTTAAATAACTCGGCTCCTTCCCTGTCTTAGCAATCTATCTCTCATGTTAAACTCAATTATACACTCGGACAAAACTCTTGATAGCGTATTATATTTTATCAAGTGTTACTTGATAAGGATCCCACATCTATTTAAAACTCGTTTTCGTTGAACAGATTACTACCTCTGTTCAACGTTTCCCAAAACATCTAATCTTGACGTATATATAATAAACATTTACACTCTCAAATGCTCATTTTGTCAATTTTCATAATAATTCTTAACCTTTTTTGCATATTAATATTCAAGGAGGCAGACCAGCCGATGTCAGCAGGGGACAAGAAAATCACCAAAAAGACTTGGTGAGTAGACAACTTAATGTAATGATTTACATATTGTTTTATTAGAATTGTTCAACGAATTTCACAATCCAGGAAGCGACAGTGTAGTAAGCTATATTTTTAATGTTATAATATCTTAGCTAGAGGACGTAGAAGGCCTAGAAAGTTCTAAGGATGTGACGTCATGTTTTGTAGTATATGAAAAGGTGGATTATAAATACGAGATAGTTGCGAAGTGCATAAGATAATTTTTAACCAGTCAGTATGTTAGCTAAAGTGGTTAGTAACTTGATTTGTGTTATCTTAGTTAACGTCATTTATAATGCGTCCGAGAGCGGCTTGCGGAAGTATGCAAGTTTATAGAAACTCTAAAAGGAGGGAATAAAGTAATTTATTATCATTATATGTACTATACGTTAAATCATTTTCACCAACGAAAGAATGATAATACAACAGTATCATTTATGTGTTATTGGCTTATTCGTCACTAGATTTCTCTGTCAATACTACCGCACTCGGAAATAACTTACAATACACCAATCTTATCACTTAATACCAATGCAGATTATACAATAGCAATCATATAACTAAGTATTATTGGCTAATCCGTGAGTACTATCAATAACATTTTATATAATACTGTTACGTCTCCGTTTGTTAATTGATTTTCCGTAACTTCGTTCCGACGAAACTTTAGCGACACAAGTCCTTACTTAATAAAACTGGTTTATTCTTTCCGAATACAACTTTACGATACACTTATTTTCAACAGTCGCTCTATAACAAACGCGAATAAATGAACGTCAACAATACTTCTGACTGCAGTTCAATTACTCACTATCTACACACACATTACATTACGGTCACGTTGTCACCCTCTTTTATATACCAGT
>NW_013671341.1:57386-59135 GCF_000517525.1 Limulus polyphemus
TACTAAACATACACATTAAACCACCTAGCTCTTATAACACCTATTGAATCCCACATTTCTACTGCAATCGGAAAATGTCAATATAACACAAATATGACTCCTCAACACTACTCTATACTACTGTCAGCAACATTTTGTATCGGACTAACTCGATACTTCTATATAATCAATGTTTCCAATAGAGTGTTTAACATTAATCTAACCCTTAAAATTACTGCAGTCAACAACTGTTTATCTAGCATTAATCTGATCCCTCGCTATTAATTAATACAGTCAACAACTGTTTATCTAGCAATAATCTAGTTGTTGACTGCAGTAATAGCGAGGAATCAGATTATTGCTAGATAAACAGTTGTTGACTGTATTAATCAATAGCGAGAGATCAGATTAATGCTAGATAAACAGTTGTTGACTGTATTAATAGCGAGGAATCAGATTATTGCTAGATAAAGTAACATTTAATCTGAACGTATGGTATAACATTTAAAAAGAAACTGATTCCACTTGATTAAATAAACTCTAAAATATTGAGGATTTTTAACCGTTAAATGTTAAATATTATCTATAATGTTTCTGATTTCAAAAACATTGAAGGGTTTGATTAGTGTTGAACAAACTGTTGCTACTTAAAGGTGCATTAAGTAGTTACATTATTCTTAGGTACTGTGGTATATTTGAAATATCAGGTAATTGTTGTACAAGCTATTGTCGATCAAATTGCAAGATTAGATTAATACTGTGTAACTATAATTAACCGTGGTAGTATTGAGGGATCAGATTATTGTTGTATAAACTGTTGCTGACCGTAGTAATATTGAGGATAAGATTAATGTTAGATAAACTGTTACTAACTATATTAATCAATAGCGAGGGATCAGATTAATGCTAGATAAACTGTTACTAACTGTATTAATCAATAGCGAGGGATCAGATTAATGCTAGATAAACAGTTGTTGACTGTATTAATAGCGAGGAATCAGATTAATGCTAGATAAACGCTTCAGTTACCGTATAAAAATATATTGAAACAATTGTTCCAAAGAGCCAAAGGAAAGTAGACGATCGATGGTTCTTTTCCCAACCTCATTCATTCATTCATAACTCACGCGGTATCGAGCTTGGAAATAATCAGAAGAACGAGTTGAAAAAGAAAAGAACTCTTACAAGCAACCAGTCCAATTCCTTGACCTACTTTTCTGTATCGATCTCTTGCTAGTCTCTAGCAAAAAAAAAGAAATCTACGTCATGACTAGCTTTATGCTTTCTCGTGTACAACCAGATAGACTCAAAATCACTGAATTTGTACAAACAATTTAATCTTCTAGCATCATTCATTTGGGTTTAATAGTGAAAAGTGCTTATGCAAGTAAAATAATTCGTTCATTGTATGAATAGCTGCAAGGTTTCAAAAACACCATTCAGAACTGAATTCAGTTGAATAAGCAAATTTACTTTTGCTCTCAATAGAAAGTACGTGAAACTCCAAACCTTTACAAAAATTATTTAGCTTTTCAAAACTTTCTAATCAACATTTTTTAGGCTTTCGCTATCTGTGTAATCTTTGAGATATTTTAACCAATAATGGGTAAATGTTGTATCTGTCTTATCAGGTTCATGTCGTTAAAATACTGTTACGACAGCGGAAGTCACGCGAAGCTGGGAGCATGCTCACTGGAGTTTCTAGAAGGATCATGAAGTTTCCTGGCAACTCTAGTTTGTTCGAGGCGCCCTCTTTTTTTCTGGTATATA
>NW_013671341.1:60038-61262 GCF_000517525.1 Limulus polyphemus
AGTATTGTTATATTTTACATACCTGTATTTTACGTGTACCTGTAAAATCATCTGAGACATTGTTTCTCAGGTCCTACAGTGACGACTGCAATTGATATTTCAGGTCCCCCTAAGGCGACTTCATATGTCGTATCTGCCACGGCTACTTCAAGTAATAGTCCCCAGTGTCTAAAAATATGCCACGACTACAGTACTTGGTATATTAGGTCCTGCTGTGACTACTTCAAATTATAGTATATGGTAAATTATGTCCTGTTGTGACTTTTCAAGTGATGGTATTCAATATGACAGGATATCCCTTGACTACTTCATATGATAGTATCCAGTATGTCAGATCCTGCCGTCACTATTTCAGGTGATGATACACATGTATTTTTGGATATTAAATGCTCGTGGTCATGTAGTAATTTGTAGGCTTAATTCTATGCGACATCTCTTATAAGTGTTATCCGTCTTCTTAGAGTAATGACGTCATCCAGACCTCTCTTTTTTTTTTTATGTCATTAATAGACAGTTTTAAAAATCTTGGTGCAGGAAAGCGTTTGCAATTTAGAAAAAAAAAATAAATGCACTATTCTAGATAAGATGAATAGTTTATTTAAGCCAAATTTCGTCATACAAGCAACGTCAGAGCTAAATATATTAATTTATACCTACATCTGTTTGACGAGTTTCGACGTATTTTTCCCAAGATATTTACAAAATAATATCTAACGGAATTTTGCGCTCATTCTTGGTATCTCTCTCTTTTTTTTCTTATCTAAGTTTTTATGACTATTAAATTTGGAATATTGTAAGAATATTGATTTATACTATTTGTATTTGTGGTTTTTTCTTGAAAACATATCGTTGTGTTTTACATTATTTCCTTAACAGCTTGGAATAGATATACTCTTATTTCAATTTTATATACATACACAGGGGCGTAGCGTGAATTGTGCACGGTAGTGCAATAGCGCCACCAGCTTCAATTGCAACATCGCTCAGGCTTTAGCCTCATACCCAGCACGGTAGTGCAAGAGCGCCACTAGCTTCAATTGCAACATCGCTCAGGCTTTAGCCTCATACCCAGCACGGAAGTGCAATAGCGCCACCAGCTTCAATTGCAACATCGCTTAGGCTTTAGCCTCATACCCAGTACGGTAGTGCAAGAGCGCCACCAGCTTCAATTGCAACATCGCTTAGGCTTTAGCCTCATACCCAGTACGGTAGTGCAAGAGCGCC
>NW_013671341.1:62107-66899 GCF_000517525.1 Limulus polyphemus
GGCAAACTTTAGAAGGTGAAATATGGCAAAGTTTAGAAGGTGAAATATGGCAAAGTTTAGAAGGTGAAATATGGCAAAGTTTAGAAGGTGAAATATGGCAAAGTTTAGAAGGTGAAATACGACAAAGTTTAAAATTTTAAAAATCACATTTCTAATAAACATTATATTAAATACATTGTTAATTAGAATAACAGTTTATAGAAAATGTTGCATTAAAAAATTAGGCGTATACAAAGACTCTGTTGAATCTGTTCTGTTCTCAATACAATAATTTTCTTAAAATTAAATTGATTAAACAGCATTATATTCATAATGTTAATGTTCTTAATTACAAGTTCAGTTTATCGGAAAAGCTGGTTTAAAATAGATTACGTGTATGAGAATACTGCGTTAAAATATGAAGCAACAAATATCCAACGAATTTATTTTGTAATTGATAACATTAATATCATAAATGTTTTGTTTTTGAATTTCGCGCAAAGCTACACGAGGGCTATCTGCGCTAACCGTCCCTAATTTAGCAGTGTAAGACTAGAGGGGCTACTATTTTACCAGCGAATAGTGGGATTGACCGTATCATTATAACGCCCTAACACTGGAAAGGGCGAGCATGTTTGGTGTGACGGGGATTCGAACCCGCGACCCGCAGATTGCGAGTCGAGCGCCCTAACCCCACGGCCATGCCGGGCCTACGCTTGACATATAACATAATCAGAAATCAATATTGGTAGGTGATCTTAACAGCAAACAGAAATTTTGGCTGCAGACGATTGACTGCTAATGGCATAAGACTGTTAAACTTTTTGAATAATACGGGTTGTGTTCTGTTAAACGATAACACACCTGCTAGTGATATAGAGGTATGTCTGCGAACGTATAATACTAGAAACCGGGTTTCGATACCCGTGGTGGGCAGAGCACAGATAGCCCATTGTGTAGCTTTCCGCTTAACTATAAAGAAACAAACAAAATACTAGGAACATACATCGATTTGAAGTATTATGGTGATTCGCCTCCAGCGAAGAACATGTATTATCACGCGGAAAAAAATAGATCAGGTAAACTTTGTAAATGCTACCTTTTCACTTTTTTAATACATTTATTGTGCTGTAATCATATTTTACCTAATAAAATATTTTTGTCGAGAAATCTGGAGATAACCTTAATTTCAATCTCATTACGAAAGTACTCACCATCTCTAACGTAAACAACCCTTTAGCAGCAATGTTTTTGTGTATGACGAGAGTCAGAGAATCATACAAATTCTATCTTGTATCAACACCGGGTTTTAGGTCGTTGTGACCAAGGAGGGTCAGGCAAGCTCTCGACCACTTTCTCCCTCCTGAACTAATGATTTATATTCACAAATGCTACTGATGTTATTATAACTAGCGCCTTTTCAGAGCCTCGTTCGTTAACGAGATACTAGTAACATTTAGTGGGTTTCATACGCCTTCTCTACATTTGGTCACTAGCACTTGCAAACAGTTCATACATGGTATTTCTCTTAATTTGGTCATGCGAGATCACAAACAGTTCCAATGTCACAACACACTTGTTCTCAAGAGATAAACATCAACGCGTTATTAACACATAAAATACCCTTTTTCAACATCGCGATGATGTATACTCAAGGATTTTAAATTTAGTGGGTGGTCTTTATATTGTTGCGTCAGCGAGGTCACGTGACTAGTATCACGCCACGTCCTTCTCGAACCTTCGTGAATTATCGGGAGACTACTATATTGGGGGTAGTCTGGTATATATAAGATGGTCACAACGTGACGGAACATTGAGTAATTGAGCTGCAGTCAGAGAGTGTGTAATTGAACTGAGTATTGTTGAGCACGTGAGACGTTCGTTGAGAATTATAGCGCGATTGTTGAAATTAAGTGTATCGCAAAGTTATATTCAGAAAGAATAAACCAGTTTTATTTAAGAAAGGACTTGTGTCGCTAAAGTTTCGTCTGAACGAATTTACAGAAAATTAACTAACGACTGGAGGCGTAACAATATTTTATGTAGTAATCTAATGGTGAGATGCACTTAACCCTATCAACATCATGAATGATATAGCGATCTATTTCAGTTAGCAAATCATTTTTATATAAGTTTTTATTAAAGTAGTGGAACGAGCAATCTGTCAGTCTATCTTTTAATGTTTCTGTGTTTAAATATTTGTATAAGAATGTTGAGTTAGTGGTTCTCGGGACTCTGTAAGCTGCAATGATTATATAGTTTTGTATTGTTTGTAGTTTCTTGAGATTTGTTTTAGCTACGTTTAACCATGCCGGTTTGTTTGTTTGTTTTGAATTTCGCGCAAAGCTACACGAGGGCTATCTGCGCTAGCTATCCCTAATTTAGCAGTGTAAGACTGGAGGGAAGGCAGCTATTCATCACCACCCACCGCCAACTCTTGGGCTACTCTTTTAAAAACGAATAGTGGGATTGACCGTCACATTATAACGCCTCCACGGATAAAAGGGCGAGCATGTTTGGTGTGACGGGGATTCGAACCCGCGACCCGCAGATTGATAGTCGAGCGCCCTAACCACCTGGCCATGCGGGCCTAACCATGCTGGGCATGCATGTTCTACTTCGGATCTTATGTATCGGTTATATATTTCAATAATGTTTTCTGAGGATGTTCCTGTGTTTTTACCTCTAAGTTTAAGATAGTTTGCCCGTTGCCACACTTTTTTTGTGTAATTTCTAATATGTGTTTTTTTTCAGTTGAATTTGGAATCATAAGCTAGGTCTAAAAATTTTGCTGATGGACTGATATCTAGAAGAGCTCCGTTCAGATATAACTTCGGGTGATTTCTGCGTAATTTTAGAGATTTTGAAAATAATATTAATTTTGTATTTAGTATGTTAATTTTGATTCTATATTTTTGACAATATTCTACAGTTTTATTTACGACTGGTTGTAAATTATTTGATGCTATTGAGGGTGTATTTGAGCTCTTCCAGATAAATTGTAAATCAGTAAATTGTGATGTCAAACTATAATTTGAGTCTTTCAGACGCATGTCGCTTACATACTTGAGGTATAGGATAGGGCTAACTATCCATTCTTGAGGAACACCCGCCTCTGGAGTGAAATACTCCGAGTGGGTGCCCTCGACATTAACTCTACATTTTCTATTTTCAAGAAAGTTAGATAACCAGCGATTAACTCCTGGTGATATTAATTTGAATCTCAGTGTCAAAAGCTTTATCTATATCGAGAAACCAAGCGACAGTGCATTTCTTCTGATTAAAACTATCTAGTATGGTTTCAGTAAGCCAAACTAAATGATCAGTTGTTTGCCGAAATTATCTGAAACCGTTTTGTATTTCGAGTAATTTTGAAATTATCTCTAAGATATTTGAGATCCTGTTACTTATTATTCTTTTTAAAATGTTGCCTATACAGCTATTTAAACTAATTGGTCGGTAGTTTTCTGACTTATTTGCTGGTTTTCCTTCCTTCAAGAATACTGATATAGTTGCATATTTCCAAGAGGCTGGAATGTATCCCGAATTTAGGGCAAAGATCAAATATTGCTGTTAGATGGTCAAACTATTTCTGAGTGTCTTTCTTTAACAGTATAGATTGTAATTGGTCTTCTCCCGGTGCTTTATTTTTTGTTTGTCTTAATAGCTAGTATTATTTCGGGGTTTGGTAATTGTTTTAATGATTTGTTGTGTTAAATCGTTATTATTAGTTTGTGCGTTCGTATTTGTGGCCGGGAATCTTGGTGTATACATTTCTTGATTGTTTTTTTACATATTAATTTCCTTTGTTGTAAAAGTACTTGTTTATATCCGATTCTTGATGTGTTTGAAATGTTTTTTTGTAATTGTTCTTTAAAAGCTTCGGCTTTTTGTTTGTTTGAGTAAGCAATTTTGTTATTGTTATGTAGTGTCGGGTATTTATGTTTTTTTTATTGTTTGTAAATCTTTTTAAATGTGTCCAAAATTTCTTTGAGTCGGTATAATCATTTAGTTTGGAGCAGTAATTGTCCCAACTATCCTGTTTTAATTGTTTTATTTCATTTCTATATGTGTTTTCTAGGTAGTGTATAATTTTCGTGACTATTATTTTTTCAGCTGCATTTATTAGGCATTAAGAAATTGTTTGACAGTATTCATCAATATCTGATGGTTTTTATACATTTCGAATTATAAAATTTGGTAAGGATTTGTCTAATTCCTTTGCATAATTTATCCAATTGGCTTTTTGATACTCGAATTTAGGTTTTAATATTTGTTGATTATTATATGGGGGAGGGCGAGATCGAAGACAAGTGTCATTGGTAGGTGGTTGCTGTGTCGTTTTCTACATGAAAATTTATTTGCAAGATTTCATGTACTGATACAGAGATCGAGAATAATATTTGTATTATGTGCGTCTTGTACTACCGTGCTGGGTATGACGCTAAAGCCTGAGCGATGTTCCAATTGAAGCTGGTGGCACTCTTGTACTACCGTACTGGGTATGAGGCTAAAGCCTGAGCAATATTCCAATTGAAGCTAGTGGTGCTCTTGCACTACCGTGCTGGGTATGAGGCTAAAGCCTGAGCAATGTTCCAATTGAAGCTAGTGGTGCTCTTGCACTACCGTGCTGGGTATGAAGCTAAAGCCTGAGCGATGTTGCAATTGAAGCTGGTGGCACTCTTGTACTACCGTACTGGGTATGAGGCTAAAGCCTGAGCAATGTTCCAATTGAAGCTAGTGGCGCTCTTGCACTGCCGTGCTGAGTATGACGCTAAAGCCTGAGCGATGTTCCAATTGAAACTGGTGGCAC
>NW_013671342.1:0-2344 GCF_000517525.1 Limulus polyphemus
CGGAACGAAGTTACGGAAAGTCAATTAACAAACGGAGACGTAACAATATTTTAGTCTATAGTAGAATTATGATTTGTTTATCTTTTTTTTTTTTGTTCTGTTCTCAATTAAGCTCGCAGTAATACTGTTTTATGTATTTATTTAGCACCCAACAGTTTTCCAGTTTGTTTGATTTAGTTTTGTTTCTTTGTTTGTAGTTACGCACAAAGCTACACGATGGGTTTGCTGTGCTCTTCTCACCACAGGTGTCAAAACTTGGTTTCTGGCGTCGTAAGTCCGCAGGCATACCGCTGAGAGACCTAGTTTTAGTTAAGAGAAAATAAGTAAATTTATGGTATGTATGGGTTGTTAAATAGATTATTTCATGATATTCACTTTGTAATAATAATAATTACCAAATCGTTGAATATAAAATGCAAACGTTTGTAAAAATTTCAAAAGTAAAACTTGAATACTTACGCAAAAATAACCTAATCCCGTTACTGAACAATGTAATGGTCAATCCTCTAAATTGTTGGTAAAAAGTAGCCCAGGAGTTTGCAGTGTTGACTAGCTGCCTATCCTCAAGTCCATCAAAATTAGGGACAGATAGTCACCAAGTAGCTTTGTGCGAAATTCAATAAATCATATGAAAACACATCAAGGATGTTACAAGTATTTTATACTTGGAGTTGGGCATTTGACTTGTCAGTAAAAAAGGTCAACTAACCAGTCATGTGTATAAATATTTTGTATTTTTACTGCATATATATTAAATTTTACCTAATTTAAATTACATTAAAGTAAAAGAAACAAAAAATTATAGTTCAGCTCTAGTCTTCTGCTACCAACAAAGACAAAGCTGCGCACACAGCCCACCATTTTGACACTATGTTAAAAAGTATCACAAATCATTATAAAGTGCCAAATAATTATCAGGTTTTCAAAAATATGGCATTATTATGGTGTTATATTGCAAAGTTTAAAAAATAACGGCTGCTGGCTCCCTAGAATTGAAGAAAATTATAACATGACATAGTATAATGTCATTAACCTATAAAGGTTTCAGAGTGAAGAGCACAGACCCATTAAACTTATGCGTTATATATATTGTTACGTCTGTGTGTTCATTTGTTAATTTTCCGTAGAAATTCTTTCCGAAAAACTTCAGCAATACAAGTCCTTCCTTAAATAAAACTAGTTTATTCTTTTTCAATACAACTTTGCAATACACTTAATTTCCACAGTCACGCTATAACTTAAACAAACGATTCACGCGCTTGACTCAACTGTCCGTCTCTATATCTGTCTGCAAGTCAATTCCATTGTTGCCGTCACTTCTTGGCGGTCTTATATACAAGAATACCGCACATCTAGTAAACACTCGAGCATTCACGAACCTTCGTGAAAATCATGACGTGCTACTAGAGTCACGTGATTTCCGCTGTCGTAACAATATAGTATTTACAAAATAGGTAAGAAATGTTAGGCTATGATTTGTAACGAAAACTATCATTTCTAAGTCCGCTAGTAGGTCTGTAATTTCAAGGCTTGTCGATAAGGAGGTGTGTGTGTGATTATGAAATGTATTTGCTCAATTATTGAGAGGTGGTTATTTGACCATCTTGCCAAACTAGGTGGAAGAGGAATTTAATCTAAAATATGATAATCAGTAAATAAATTACAGAATTTGAAGCATAAAATTTTGTTTTATGTGAGCTTAAAATGTTTAGGAAAGTACAAAAGCCAGAAAAATATCATTATAATGAAAATCTTTCAGTAGTTTCAATGTCTCAGACAAAAAAAAAGTAAAATTTAATATGAGTGTACTGTACCACTGTACGGTTGTAAAAGTAAAAAAAAAAAAAAATCGTACAGGTTCCTGATGATTTATTTACCAGAGTTACAAAACAAATGTACACAAAATTTTATAATTAAAAAAGTACAACTATTATATAATATCTGGAACATTTTAGAAGCATGGCTATCATGTAAAGAAAAAACAACTTAAAAATAAATATAAAAAATGCACACTTAAAATAGCAGTTGTTCAAGAACAGATAACATTATGTTACGTCTCTGTATGTTTGTTTGTTAATTCTTCTAAGATACAAGTCCTTTCTTTATAAAACTTGTTTATTCTTTATTTTGTTGGTCGAGCTGCCACTGTTGCAGGTTTTCTTGCAACTGCTGTTGTCTCTCTTTTTGTTTCTTTTCTTGTTTATTTTCTCGTTCTTCTTGTTTCTTTTGCTGTTCTTGTATTGCTGCCATCAAATCTGCTAAGTTGTAGTTTGATTTTCCGCCTCTCCTTTCCATCTTCTTCTTTTATTTTCTATCCCACTTCTGACACCAATTTGTTACGTCT
>NW_013671342.1:3300-8224 GCF_000517525.1 Limulus polyphemus
AAAACTTGTTTATTCTTCCTCAATACAA
The DNA here is from genome assembly GCF_000517525.1 of Limulus polyphemus. Lineage (NCBI taxonomy): Eukaryota > Metazoa > Arthropoda > Merostomata > Xiphosura > Limulidae > Limulus > Limulus polyphemus. Next base: position 3,329 of record NW_013671342.1, read on the forward strand.
CTTTGTAATGTACTTAATTTTCACAGTTACATACACTATAGTTCACAACAATTCACTTACTTTCTATCGCGCTTAGACTTAATTGTCCGTCCCCGCAAACTATAGTTCCGATCTCTGTCTGCTATCCTCAGTTCCCGCCGACCGTAATCACTGTCTTTCTTTCTCTCTGCCTGCTTCGTCTCCGCTACGTCTCTGTCTCCACTACTGCTCTGACTCCGTCTGTCTCTCTTACTGTCTAGCGCACTTATATACGATAATACTGCCTGTTCTAGAAACTTCTAAGACTCTCAACACGTGCTACCAGCGTCAATTGACTCCCGCTGTCGCAACGCACTAGCGAATCTTCTAGAATATTCGTCACGTGACCCCGCTGTCGTAACAATTAGTTTTGTTCCTATCTTCATTTTAACCTACTATTTCCACCACAGCCTGATATATAGAAAACAGTCTATTACTTTCTAATAAACTTCCCCTAAGGAATGAACTTATCAATGTTGTTATCATTATTCCAGTTATCTCTATGCACAAAAACGAGGAATATACTACATTTTATACAAAGCAACAATGATAAAACAATGCATAATCTCTACTCTAACTTTCCACTAAATTTGCTCACCATTAGTAACTTTAAAAATTACATGTTATTTAAATTTGGAGGATGCTGTCTTTACTTGGTTAACACAGATCCAGGTGAATTTCAATTAACATAGCTTCAATACCACAACAATTTATATTTTGTCCAGTTTTTCAACAATTCTAGCTTGCATGAACTCACCAATATAATTAACAAACGTTTCAGGGAATATGGGAGCAATTTCTTAAAACACTCCCGAACTAGAAGTCTATCAGTATGGACAAAAAGTGATAATTAGGTTTTCTTTAAACTCAAAGAAAAACAACACAATTAAAACACTGAATAATACATTCAAACAGACAGGTGTTTTAGTCAACACATAAAACAATCAATCTAATATCTATAATATACAGTGTGAAAGAGGCATGAATCTTTTATAATGAGAAATGTTGAGTACTAACCAGATGTTGTTATTATAACTAAGACAAAAATACTGCTTTAATATACCACAGTTAAAATCTAATGATATAGCTATAACATTCACTGTGTTAATGGATAATGATGATAAATTTCTTTTCAATAGGAAATAATAAAATACACATCTGATGACATAATAACATTTTTACAATATCATGATAGCCACATTCTTTAAAAAAAAAATTCCCAAGTTTTTAAGCAAAATTTTAGATTCTCTGGTAAACACAAGTGTTGGCATAAGTCACTTTTTTTTGTAATTCTACCTAATTAACACCACTTGAGCTTGTAATCTGGCTATAAAGGATAATAAAACTTCAAAATATACATACCCCTGAAAAAGATCTACAACTTAATGCTAGAAAATAAATTGGTTAAATAATTTTTTTATTCATATAAAGTTTTGATCTAACACAGTGTTTTCCAAACTATGGGGTCCACACCTCAAGTAGAGGGATACAATATTACTGAGAGGTGGGGCATAATCTTGGATCAGCCATGAAATAAACTAGTTACATAGGGTGACTAAAATTTGAAAATGTCTGATAATGGGGGTGAGAAAATGGATAGATTAATAGTCTATATTCTCAGATTGGGAATTAGGGGGCACAAGGAAAAATTGTTATACTTAAGGGGTCTCGGGTAGAAAAGGTTGGAACTGCTGCTCTAATCTATCAGCAAATACAATGAATTAGGTAATTATTAACAAAAAACAGCATACAGTGACTGATCAATTAAGCACAAACCTCTTGAAATATTTCGATTAGAAAAAGCAGTGTTAATCTATAAATAAACTGGCACGCATTAATGAACAACAAAATGGTTCAATTACATATACTACCATACATTGCTGAAAAACAGCACAATATCAAATTATAGGTAAAGGTACAATGTCATGATGTAATCAATGCACAATCAAACATTATTGTCAGATTTAATCTAATGTTTTGAAGTAGATAACAAAAACAGTTGCACTGTTTTATTAATAAACAGTACCAACTCCATGTAATGGTGTGACTTACAGTATGTTACTACAGTGTCAGATGTTAGAAGACAGGTAACAAGAAATTACTTCTTATGAGTATGTTTGCAATCTGGAAAATGAAATCACAACAGCATGATTAATAAAAAAATTAGTTAAATCTTAATTAAAATATCATCAAAAATAATATTATTAGGCTCAAAGTTTAAGTCTATGAGGTATACCTTGATCATCTGAAAATGTAACAAGGTAATTAAAATTTCATGCACAAGTTGAATTTATGCTGCTACACCCCAGAGGCACTTTTATCATATTGCTTCCTACAAAAGAGCATTCAGAGCTTTAGAATGTAAGAATACTTATATATTTGAACATAGACTAATAGGTGAGCCGATTATATTATAGGGCTAATTATAATAATCATATAACACCCTACAAAAATGTTAGTGCTCACTAAAATAATCATATAATACCCTACAAAAATGTCAGTGCTCACTAAAATAATCATATAATACCCTACAAAAATATGTGCTCACTAAAATAATCATATAACACCCTACAAAAATCTCAGTGTTCACTAAAATAATCATATAATATCCTACAAAAGTCTCAGTGCTCACTCTGTATAGGTCCCTTAATTAGATGAGTAACCAAACATATGGTAATACAAAGAGAAAAAACAATCTTGTAAACATGATAAGCACACATTTGTTTGGTTTCTTTAATACAAGAATAAACAAGAACTTTCTCAATCATGCTCTACTTTTTATATACAAAAAGCATATGATATACACACACACACACACAACAATTAAGCCTTTACAACATTTATTGTTGTTTTACCTATTTTTCAGGTGAACTAAAAGATGACAATAAACTTAATCACTTTTTTTTCCTTTGGCTTTCTTCAGTTGGAGCACAGAAACCAGAACAAGAAAGATGCATTCTTCACACTGTCCTTTGGACCTCGAAAACTTCATCAAGCATCACAATGTTATTTTATTAAACAAATAAAATAAAATCTTCACTGAATGTGGAAGCATATATTTTGGGACATTATGTTGGCTATCTTATAACCACTGGCACAGATGTATTAATAAGGTGGTCTCAAATTCTGCTGCAAACCTGCTACCTTATGACATCTATAGTTCAACTGCTACATAACCCCATCCAATGGAAGATACTCAGTGACATAATACAACATAACCCCATTCAATAAGGGGCTGATTTATGCTTAATGCTTAGTCAGCTAAAAAAAAAAAAGGGGGGCGGGGTCCCGGCAGGCTCTATTCATGCCAATATTATACAACAAGCGAAAGCAAATAGTTTCAACAGATAGCTGAATAAATTGATAAACTTAATAAATAAAATGAGATATAACAGAGTTAAAGTAATGTATTTCTAAGAAACATTTTATATAAAGGGGCCTGATGTAGCTGACCATTTAAAATTGCCCCTACATCCAAAGGAAGACACTCAATGATATAATACAATACAAACAAGTTTTATATAGAGATCTGAGAATCTGATCCAATTTCAAACAAGAAGGTAAGTTTTTAAAGGAAATAAAACAAACACTTATATCAACCATTAGTTTCAAATGTATTCTAATCCCAATAGAATGGATGTCATACTGTTCAAATGAAAACAGCCAAATAATGAAACTGAAGATTATATCTCCAAAGTTTGAGTTAAAATGAGATATAAGCAACAAATTTATGTGCATAATATACACTTGAAACAGTTCAGATCATATCTTATGAGGTTGGCTATGTACTTATTTATAAAACTGTATACAGCATCACATTCTTTTTTCATGCATACATGGCTTGTTATGTACTTATCACTACTTTTTGTTTAAGCTGTACCAGAAATCATAGTTGTGAGATTAACTCGATTACTTACGAATGTCAATAAGTGACGTTAAAGTAATTGATTAATTGTAATTATGCTTAAATTGCTTAATGCCATGAAATTAAGCAAATAATTGAAATTAGTATTTCTGATTGTTCCAACTATCCAAGAAATAAAAATATTGTCGTCATATCTAATTATTATCTTTAATTAATTCAAGTTTGTTCAGCTTAATTGATTAGTATCATGACTCTCAAAAATAACTAATTAAAATTAGTGTTTCCAATTATTTCAACTATTCAAGTATCACATGAGAATAATTAATCAGTTGAATGTAACTGATTAATAAGCCTGAAAATTAACTGATCAGCAGATTCCACTAATCACCCAGTTCTGCTGGAAATGGTGTAAAGATATGCTACAATTTGAACTTTCAAGGCCACCTATACATATTCATCATTAATTGAATCTTCAATTTTTTTTTTTGTCTGATACTAATTTTCCTGTAGTGGTTGAGAAAAAAAAATCACATTTTTAAAGTACTGTTTTTGTGGAAATGTTAAGCAATTTTTACATTGTTAATGTTACATATACAGGACATAAAATATGTATGTTTTGAGAGGAAATATGCACAACCTAGAAATAGCTACAGCTAATTACAAAAGTTTAGAGTTTACAACTAAAAACTTTAAAACATTTGAAATATTTGGACAACACGTACTATATGTATGTTTTTCAATAACTGATGAAAAACTTGCTACTACTGCTTCAAGTAAGAATTAAAATTTCTCCAAAGAAACATGAATATATGGAAATAAGGATTTATCAATTATATAACATAACACAACTTTTTGGGACAACATGGGACCTATTGGTCCATCTCAGCAGTCCATCCTCTAAACTAATTAAAATAAATAAATAAATAAAATATTTTAAAATCAACCTTTATCATTCATATACTTATCAAGCTTTTCCTTAAACTCACTTAAATTTTACTGCCCCTACAACATCC
>NW_013671342.1:8772-11742 GCF_000517525.1 Limulus polyphemus
ATCTTGCATTTATTGTAATTAAAGCCCATCTACCATTTATGTGTCCAACTTACTAAATGATCTAAATCCTTTTGTAAACCAGCAGCATCCTCTTCACAGCTAGCAACACCCAAGACATTAATATCATCTGCAAATATAAGTAACTTATTGACTATTACTTCATCTATGCCATTGGTGTAAATCAAAAAGGGCAAAGGTTCTAAGACTGAGCCCTGAGGTACCCCATTTGTGACATTAATCCAGTTTGACTGAACTCCATTTGTAACAACCCTCTGCTTTTTTTCCCATCTAGCCACTCTTCTATCCAATTAGCTAAGTTATTCCTCACACCTATAGAGATAATTTTTTTTACAAAAGCCACAAAACTACCTAGTATCTTTCACACAAAATATTATAATACAGTTGTATAAAAAAAAGTTTTCATTATCAGATTAAAAACAGAACCTTAATTTTAGCTAATAAAATCTATTAACATTTCACAAGAGCAATAAATAACCAAAAATATCACTCTAAACTTGAATTGAAAATGCTTAGAACAAAGGAAGGATATGGTTACAAAAATAACCTGAGAAACAGATAAGATTTTTCTTTCTCTCTCTCTAATCTCATTCTAAACAAACATTCTAAGTATTTGAAACATGAAATTACTTTAAAAATATGTATATCCTATTTGAACCTGAGGAAAAAAATACATGGAGTTGTAATATGAATATGGGTGAGGTACTGATGTTTTGGAGTGCCTGAATAACAAATTGATTTGAACAAAAAGGGATGCTTCATGTTGTTATACAGAATTAAAGTGCCAAAACATGTTAGTTCCTTTAATTTATTTTCATACTAATAGCAAAAGTTTTACAGGTTTCATAGTCCATGTTACACCCTAATTATTCTTTAAAATTAAGTATTGAACAGTTATTATGCAATATGACATGCAGCACAACCTTGCATCACATTAACTTGGTTACTCTATGAGTCACATAGATAAACTCTGTTTTGTTGTTTATAATTTCAACCACATTCCCTTCTCTTCACACACACACACACAATCACATCTTCATGTAATGCTGCACTCCATGGCTGGCTACTGTTTTCTTGATACGAAGAGCTGTGAGTCGGGCAGCTGGATTATGGTTCCAACATTCTTTTATCACATGTGACATAATTCAAAGAGCCTATACAAATAAGAAGCAAGCATACTTAAGCCTTTAAAAAAATATATATATACAAAAAATCAAACCACTTTGCTAAAAATACTTTCAATAATATATTTTAGTGAACCAAATATTTACAATTTCAATGGCTACTTATTTTTACTAAACTCTTATATGTAATATATAAAGCTTATAGGAAAATTAGACTTGTAACAAATTTATTATTATGTATTTATTTTTAATATTAACATTGTTTGTATTGAATTTGTATTTAGAAATACGCATGACTTGTATTATCAGATATGTGTTGCGTATAACGAATTTGTTATATATTTATTTTAATGTCAACGTTTGTTTCGAATAAGTTTATATTTGAGGGCGTGTCTAGCTTACCGTGTTAGTTATGTATGGTGAAACTCCCGCCAATTTTCCAAGATTGTAGAATATTCGTGAACACAAGAATCAACAATATATCCACTTCCATAACCAGTATTATCAGAAGTTTCTAGAAAATGTGTCTCGCCTATAAAAACAGCAGGGCATCACATCAAAAAACAACAGAGAACAGAGTAGAGACAAGTCTACTAGGAAACTGCTATAACCGTGTAAGCTATAAACTGTGATTTTGCTAATCCTTATCAACCGGAAAATATCCGACATTTGACCAGGAACAGTTATAAATTTCGAAACATCAGTGAATTCTCAAACGTTAATATCTCTCCAAAAATATTACTGATTTCTAATCAGACATTAGTGGTTTTATGAAAATATTATCTTACTTCAATGGTTCAACAATTCAGTGCCTGACAAAGCTAGCTATTTTCCCGACAGACAATTGTATGTACGTCAACTTCAAGTTATCTCACTGGATATCAAGGAGACTCTGAACTAGGAAGACGATTTTAGGCTATTAGTAAGTTAGTGAAATTTCCGTTTATGAAACTTGGTTTGTAATAATTAATCATAATAATTGCTATTGTAAATTATAGTGTTGTGTATATATATATAATATACACATATATAAAAAAATATTAAGATGTATTTGTCTCAAAAAAAAAATGGTGACTCATTATTGTTGACAAATAGTGTAAATTAAATAAAATAGCGGCATATTTCTAAACACTAAATCTAGGGTACACTTCAACTATTAAAAGTTAAATTATTTGGTGCGGCTTCAGATTATTTCCAATTCTCAATACGTAACAGACCAAAAATGAACTTTTATTATCATAATTGAGGAGTATACTCGATCTAATGTAGATATCTAAATTCTCATAAAACAAGGTAACATGAACTGTGTAAATTACATTACCAGTTCAACTTAGAATTTGTTCAATAAAAAGAAAATAGAAAAATTATAGGTATAGTGAAGTGAACATTTCTTATTGTCACGGATTAGTCCAGACTGTTAAAGCATCAAAATCACACATTCTTAGGCTCATGAATAAAATAATTGCAATTATGCTTAATGATTAAGAATTTCATATTAAACAGTGTGACCACAAAAATTTGCATGTAAACTAAATGTCCTTAGATTAGATTTGAAAAACTCTGAAATTCAAACTTTACCACCAGGGCAGTAAATTCCACCTAAAACAAGCATCTCGTGAAGAATTTGGATATTAATGTATTTTATATTCTCGTTGTAAAGCTGCTTTACTTAGCTAAAGTCAATGAACAGATTACAGTTTATAATTTCTCTCCAAATTAAGTTAGATTTTTAGTATATTTCTCTTGTTCCAAAGAATAAGACATGAGTAAAAAAAAAAACCATATAAAACTGTGGATATCATTTTGTACCCACTCTGGGGTTGGTAGG
>NW_013671342.1:12707-22955 GCF_000517525.1 Limulus polyphemus
ATGGGAGGTCTCTGCCTATTTATGCAGACAACTTTTTCACATTCTTCAATGGTCGGATCTGATGGTACTATATCACTATAAGGCAGCTGAAAGTCTTCATAGAAGCCTGACAAAGAAACATACCATCACAAATCAACAATCTGATGTACTGTTTTTGAAACAAGTAATATGATTTTTTTCTCCAATAATTAAACAAATTGATATTTAAGGTTAAAAACTTTGAATTAAACAAAAATGTGATTAAAATTTTAGTAATAAGCTATTTTATCATGATAAAAACTATTTCCTCATTAGCAAGGGTTGAAAGAATGTGAATAAGATGTTTTTCTTTTGTTCTTACAAGAGAACCTTGTTTCTTCAAGGGATGATGATATGAGTCAGAAATGGAAGCAATAAAATTATGTTTTGCAAAAGCAATATAACATTTGTTATACTGTCAACATACACCACAAAATATAAAAAAAGTAACTAAGACATTTTTATCTACAAACGACTGAGTTTAAATAAATTAGAAAGAAATGTTTGAAAGCTGATAGCTTTCGGTAAACCTAGAAGATGTGTGCTGAAAATAATTGTGTATTTTCCCTATGCCCTCATTCAAATGTGGGTGTAATAAAATATCTAGGAAGTTTTGTTTTTTTGTTATTAATTTAACGCAAAGCTACACGAGGGTTATTTGCGCTAGCTGTCCCTAATTTAGCAGTGTAAGACTAGTGGGAAGGCAGCTAGTCATCACCACCCACCACCAACTCTTGGGCTACTCTTTTACCAAAAATAGTGGGATTGACCATCACATTGTAATACACCCACAGCTGAAAAGGCAAGCATGTTTGGTGGGATGGGGATTTGAACCCACGACCCTCAGATTGTGAGTCGAGCACCCTAACCACCTGGCCATGCCGGGCCTTCTCGAAAGTTTATAATACATTAGATAAAATACAAGTCTACAGGTTGAATACTTAGTGATAGTGCAATGAAATTAACTTACCATCAATATTACATCGCCATGCTGTTTCCCATAAGACAAGGCCAAAAGCATATACATCTGCACGTTTGAAAGAGTCAAAATGATTGATGTTCATGACTTCATCTAGTACCTCCTCAGGAGCCAGGATATCATTTTGTACCCACTCTGGGGTTGGTAGGGATATCCATAGAATTTGTGGTAGGATCATAATGGACAGCTAGTCCCAGACCTGCAATGACACAAATTCCATTAAATTTTACTAAGATGTTCTTACTCTTCAAATCTTGATGAGCAGTAGCTAGCTTACCTGTGGGTCTTATTTGGTCAAAAATTTCAACAGTAGCAAAAAACAGCATCAATCTGTAACAGAGTCATAATACAATCTCACTAGTTGATGCCTAACACTGCTACAAAAGTTCCCAAAATAGCTACTATTTAGGTTTCCTTTTAGTCATACACAATAGGTATGGAGTAGTTTTATTGGTCAGTGTAGTTTAATTTTACTTCTGAAGTAAAGTATTATGTTAATTATTCTAGAGAAAAATTACTTTCCATCAAAATTTAAGCTTCACATTTACTGACTGTTGACATACTCTTACATCAACTGAAACATTGGATATGTGTGTTTTTCACATATTAAAAAAATATTCTCTGCCAAATGAACACACCTTGAGCTCCTATAATTTCCTTATGTAGGTGCCAGACCATTGGCTATAGAGTAGTCCATTTTGTACATGGTACTTGGATCCACTGTGGACCAACTCAAATAGTCAAACAGAGATCCATTTCATGATAGTCAGTTATCAACCATAATTGTGTTCACATTCCATTGTCTGAAAATGAAAATGTAAAATAATACTCATAAAATATTGATCTAAAATACATGTTTATTCTTATGAACTCTGAAATAACTTAAAAGAAGAATTCACTTGGCTAATCTCAGGCCCAAGTTTATGTATGAGCAAGCTCTCTTTTAAACAGAGGCTCTGTTCATCACTGGCTCTTGTTAAGATATTAAAGTAATTTGAGGGGACAATGACATCACACTCATCTGAGGTGTGCTGAGTACACTTGTTCTATTAAACTTACTTGTTCCTTTATGCACCTCAACAGTTTTTTTTAGTAGAACCAACATAATCATGCTGACAGTAAGGATGGATATGAAAAACATTTGGGGATCTCAGTGAAAGAAAACAATCCTTAAATCTAAAAATAATTCCATAAACAAAAATTAGGTTTAAAAATATACCTCAACTGTATTTGAGGGTATACCCTAAAAAGTATAGTTAGTAAATAGTTTTTCACATTCAGAGAATATTTACTAATATTTGGAAAAGTAATAACTACAGAACTTTTCATACGTAGAGGGTTTACTAAAACTTTAATATCTTAAAAGTTTGATGGCGAGTACACCATTTGTTTCGAGCATGCAAACAGATGAAGTGTACTGGAAAACATCTTAGGTGAGTGTGATGTTGTTATCCACTCATATTGCTTTAATATCTTAACAAGGGTCAATGACGAACAGAGCCTCTGTATAAAAAGAGAGCTTGCTCATACATAATTTGAGACCAAAGATTAATTAAATAAATTCTACACTTAAGTTACTCTTGGTTTTATTAACTATCACATTTTAAAATTTGATGAATTCTACTCTTCAAAAGATGTAATATTGTTTCTTTTTGTTTGATGTCAGTTTTCTTACTGATTTTTTTCTGTTTGAATAATTTTTATTTACAGAAATTTTGAATATCTGATCAAACTTAAATTAAAATTAAATTAACCATATTCTAAAACATTTATTCACCCTTATTATCTGCAGCAACAAATCCAAGAATATTTTCATGGCGAAACATCACTGTCTGGTAGATCTCTACTACCCGAAACCAAAACCTTTCATCTCTAGAAGAGAAGATTTTCATTTCTACTAGTTCAACATTCCAATGTCCTTCCCAGACTTCACCATAGCAACCCTTACCAATAATTCCAATTAACTGTATCTGACAAGCAATACTTCTTTGAACTAACAATGGCACACCTATTCATATATACATTTATTGAAAGCTGGATCAAAAATATTAGTATTTTCCAATATCTGAATTGTTTTATTTACAATAAACTTAAAATTTATCTTGTATGTAACAAGTTTTTTTTTTTTTTGGGGGGGGGGTCATGACCTGCAAGATAAGCTGCTTGATTTATGATTCTAATAACCACTTTATAAAAGAACTTACTGCACATAATTTTTTATTACCAACTGTCATATATTGAAACCTAATATAAATGTAACCGAATTGTATTAGAGACTATGAGAATATGGACCTGTATATAAAAATTCAGTTAAGTTAAAAGTACGGGACAGAGCTACAGAAGCAAACTAATCAGATTGTAAAAATTAAACAAAATCTGTAAACTAATAAGTAATATTGTTTTTTTTTTATTGAACAATTATAGATATGTTACTAATTTATACTTAATTTCAAATGGAATGTGACACATAATTTGAGCCTAAAAGCATGAGATATATATTAATCAGTTCAAAAATGCATCACATTGAGTAAGAGATTGTTGATATGAAGTAAGATGTCCTAAGAATTGAGAGTTACACCTAAAACAACGTTGAGCCCCAATGAGCTCAGCCTGTGGCAGCAACTATGATTTAGAAAATTTCTGCTTATAACTAGAGTATATATGAAGTATCAACTAAAAAAGAACAACTCAGTATCACCTCACACAGACACTTTGTCTTAGCTGACCACAATTTCCACTGGTAGCAAAACAATTAATCATTTCAGCGTGTATACAAGGAAATTTTAAGCAATACCTAAGGATTCATTGAAATGCTTCATTTTGTATGAAAAAACCAATCAAAAAAACAAGAACAAAATGTAACTTTGATAATATCCAATTATTATTTAAATTTGTGATTACAAATTAGGGAAATGAAGGTAAATTAGCTATTGCTTTTCTATGAATATCAGTATTTTTTTCATAACAATAGCCACAAAATAGACAGGCAACTGTCCTGTATATAAAAACAAACTGTACTAACCAAGATTGTAAAATGCTTCCAAAACTTTACTGGCAGCTGGGATGGGGGTTTGTGACCACATTTATTCAATGAGAAATATTCACACACACTGAGATTGTTAAATGATAGCCAAAAGGACATGTTCTTTAAAGGAAACAGAAAAACTGCACAGCAGAGCAGAGCATTTAGGACAGCAATGAAATTCAAAAACACATTTCAAGCCAATCAGGACCAATATCTTAATTTATAAAGTTAAAGTTCTGGTTATGAAAGAGAACCGTCTGACCTAAAAAAGCCATTGTGATGAAGGTGACAAAGGATCATTTGTCAAAAGTTTGTAATCTTTCAGCTACACCTTGAAATCGTTATCTATTTTAATGAGAAAGATGGCAAAAAACCTAAGTAAAACCCCACTTGATTATATATCTGTCAAGAGTCCTGATGCAATTCCAATAGATTTCTCTGTTTTTGGTATATTTAAACATATATTTCCAAGTCATAAAACTAAGACATTAGGTTCATTGGAAGCTGCACAAGTGGAGTGAGAAAGCATTAACATGATTATTCTTTGAAGAAGACTGATTTTATAAAAATTCTGCTGCAAGGTTGTTACTGAGAAACTGCACAAGCAGACAGAGCAAGATTATTGGGAAAAAATATACAGTTTCAGTACTAGTAATCATTGTTTATGATAAGTGCAAATGAGCTTACATATTTAATTTAGCATTTTTGGCACTCAACCTGTAAAACTAACTATATGAGGTAATTTTCAGCTGAAATGCCTATAATCAACGTTATTGAATCAAATAATAGCTAGCTGATGAAATATAACCTAATGCACATGTAAGTTTAAAGATTATAATACAATAAATGCATCACAGAAAATGACCAGTATTCCTACATGAAGCCATACCATTATGCTACAGTGCAACAGAAAATCAGAAAATAAAAAATATTATCTAGAATATTTATAGCTAATTAATTATACAAATATTCACTTCAAATAAATAAATCATAAATTAAGTCTAAAAGGGTTAAACACCAAACAGGTTTTTTATGTCTAAAACCTTTAAAAGTTTACACAGAATACATTTAGTTTTTAAATTTTTTTCTGTTTAGTCCTTATAAGCATTACATTCAGTAATTTAGTGATAGTCAAAAAAGTTTTCTTGTATAATCTAACTGAAATGTATGCACATTTATACAAAATATTTAGATGTGTTTTTATAAACTTATGGTAAATTACAATATTTAAAATAAAATCACTAATATTTTCATGGTCAGTGTTGTTTTTTTAAAAATTTTAATTCAAAAGTTTAACATTTACATCTTAAGACAGTGGTTCCCAAACTTTTTTCACTGACAACAGCTGAACCCACTTTCCTTGATTTGCTCGACGCTCCTGCTACCATATTCAATAAATTTTTTGTACATTTTTTTTAAACATTCTTAATTACTCTTCATTTGGTGAAACTCTTGGGACACTCTTAGCAACTTACCATGACACAAAGTTTGGAAACCACTGCCTTAAGGTTACAAACATGCACACACCTGATCCTGAACCTGAGGTGGTCATATCTATCATATCTCTAATGCTGTTTCCTTTGACAGGTTGTCCAACTATAAGTTCTACTTCTACTTGTTGCCTGTACTGTTGCAGTCTGCATTTCTGTTTCTACATTGAAAGGAGTATTATAGTAACAATACAGACAAAGCATACTGGACCACTGATGATTATGGTATGTTCCAACGTTCCAAGTTTTCTTTCTGGAGAACCAACTGAAAAAACAGAAATTATCTCATTCGACACACATGGATATACTATAATCTGCAAGAATATTTTGATTATGGTTCCAAATTTTTCACTTGATTCAGCCATCGTCAGCATAAGTGAAAACTTTAAATACTGGTACTTACTTTTAAAAAAAAACTAGTATATTTTTTATGTAGTATCCAAGTTCAGTGACATATTGAAGTACACAAAAACATTGCTTCAGCTTTTTCAAATTGACTTGTACTGTTTAAGTTTACTGTTGTACTTACTTAGATTACCAATTTTTGAACTATTTCTTCAATTTCTAACAGCAAGATAGATCTACTATTAAAATTAATATTTTAATAGAAAACAAAATCAACTGATAGCTAAATCTACTACAACTAATATTTTGGATAAGATTTCCTTGTCATTTCATTGTTTACTCTTGTTTTCTCCCCACTGCTTAACTCTCGTAACCACCATATAATCACAAAACTATACATATTATAGCTCTGAATGTACTCTGTGTATTTTGCCAAAATTTGGAAACTTTTTAGTAAACATTACAAGTTAAACATTACACAGAAAAATAAATTTTTTAATGAAGTATTTTTTGCATAAAATTTGTCTATGAATTTATGGAGTCAGTCTGATTTTCTTGTTAAGAGTAAAAATAATTTTCTCATCTTACAGTTTTCATACTTTATTTGCATAACGTCAAGAACCTCCTAAATAAATATCAAAAGCGTTTGCAGTAAAACTTTATATATATATTCTATCTGTTTCTTTCTCTACTCTAACACTAACTGTAGCTAAACCATCAATGTACGTTAAAATGAAAAGATGAAAATTATAAAATAATTCTAAACTACCATTTTTTTCTTTCTAAAATGACTGTGTATTGTAACATACAATTACAATATTTATTCTTACAGCCAAAGCTAACAAACTGTTCAAATCTATGTTTAAGTTCTATTGCTTTACAGCTGCACTTGGGTCCTCTCGTAGTATGCCCAAAGCCATTTACTACCATGGGATAGCTTTATGTAAACAGACAGTTACAAGTCAATTAATTTAACCACACAATACTTCTATATAAATCCATTTTATATGTACTGAATTTTAGCAGGTCATTTACTAGACAATTCCATCAATTCTTTTGTACTAGAGATGTTTGGTGGATATCATGTGTTATGTATTAGATTTAACCTACTTCTATTTAACTTTGCAGTCATTGACATGCCTCATACATCCATCATGTTTGTTCAGAACTCTATGTACCTAATCTGATACACTGTTTGAATTGTTTTAAATACAGAGAACTGCCTTTATATTTTATGAACTTTGTGTTTTTAAACACAAAATACCACAACCAAAATAAATTTTTAAAGACAAGGTTTTTATATTTAAATTATATTGTTTTAAGGTGAAAATATGAAGAGTTGAAAAGTAGTGAAAACTATGAAACTAGGGTTTTTAAAGAGCAAGTAATTCTGAATAACTGTAAAAATTGAAAGAAAAAATAAAACAAATTGTTGTACAAAATATTCACAGAAAGTGAAATCTGAATGGTGTACAGAACCAAGGAAAGGCCTGCAATTCCAGGGATAGTAACAGTCTCGTAGAACTGGCCATTAAAAGCTGGTGACAGAATATATAAACGATCAATATGGTTAGGGTCATGGTCCTATGATTCTGGCCATGTGGCTGAGTGCTGGAGCTTAATAAAAGTCTACTGCACATCACCAATACAACATATCTAATGTTTTAAAGATAAGCATGATGAGACAGTTTTATTATTCACCATAGTCAAGCTTGTTCTCCGTAAAGAAGTCCCATGATATACACACCTTCTGTACTTAATATAGTACATGTTAGTTAAAAATAATTTTAAAAACCTGCAATGATTTTCTATAAAACATACTGTGTTGGAAGGAGCCCAGAAGAACGTTAGAATGAATGCAAACCCTGACCAGTTGTATTCAAAGCACTAGAAACAAATAGTACAATAGGCCAAATATGCCTATTCTGGATGAGTATGTACTGAAAACATACTATGTCATCAGGAAGAAGGTAGCAAATAAAATTCCAGTAAGAAGAGAACAAAGTAGAAAGCCCATAAGACTTGTGTTGTAAAATGCTGTTCATAAGATCCAATATTCAATAAGCCAGTTCAGAATACAGATTAGGAAAAACCATCAATGTTGGTAGAAGATTACAATAAAAGAAGAGGGGGTGGGGAGAAAGAGCCAATCAAACAAGCATCATAAAGAAAATGTAAAGGTTGAAGAATGCTGATTGAGTTCAAGGAAACAAAACTTTTAGAAGCCAAACAAATACCATGGCAACCTATGTACAGAATAAGTGAAACCTCTGCAGTAAGATGGACGAGGAAATAAATCTTAGAGGGAGAGCATTCAAAAACAGACCCTTGAAATGGAATAAAGATACAATAACTTAGTTATTTGACAACAATATGCAAATGTCACAAAGTTCAGGTGTACATACAAACTTACAAGACATTGTATAACCTCTGTGAGATGAGAATAACATTTTTGTGTACAGATTTTGAACAATATACAATTTTATAAGCACACCTTCTTTCTAACCAATGTCTTTAAGGAGATTGAATATAAATACTGAAATATAATGGAAATACTATGTATAATATTTTAATTATAAAAACATGGCAGTAAAGTACATTAAGAAATTTGTACACTATATGACACCCTCTGCAAGTTAAGGAAGAATGGATCCATGAAGCTATGGACATATAGTTTTGCATACCTATGATTGCATCTCACATTACAGCAAAGACTATTATTTTAATTTTACAATGTACAAGTAATTTTAGTATAACAGTGTACTTCACATAACCCTCAGTTATCTAAAAAGTAGACATACTCAAAATTTTGATCTGCAAAGACCTCAGATATTCAGCTTACACTGATAGTATGCATTCCAACTTACACAAATACTTAAAACCAATTATCTTGTCCTCCATATAAAGATACAAGTGTACTATTTGATTGAGTACACCAACTACTTAGGTAACGGATTGATTTTAACAGTAGGTAAAATAAAATATTGAAACTGTTAGAATTTATAAATTGAAATGTTCCTACAAATCATATAAAAGAAAAACTGCAACTATATTTTATTATGAACATACAATATACTACAAGAATGTCCAAATATGTTACTTATTTTGATAACAATGTTACACACACACATACATATTCAACCCAACTCGTATACAATTCTCTTTTTTTCTCATGTGTTTAATGTTCAAAAGACTACCCTTTAAATACAAGAGCACTAAGGAAATAAAAAGCAAATAAATGACAATGAAATAGTAACTGGTAGTTATCACAAGATTTAACTGCCAGTAGCATCTAGTTTTATGAGATATTCATATGCAAGTCTACAATACTAATTTACTGTACATGTAAACTGATGACATCAACCAGAAATACTGGCTTAAACTATGAACACAAGATTCAAAACACTACAATATACCCTAGTCAAAAATAATCAATGAGATTATGATTATAATTATGCTCATAATCATTATTCTAACATGTTAAATTTAATCTCTTTTCATTCTAGTGTTGAACTGTAAATTCTAATCCCTCTGATCACATTATTCTCAATCCAATTCCCAACTATATTTGTTAGTTTTTATCTTGTTCATGACTGCTATTTGTTATCTAGTGTTCTACAGACGAAGGGTTCAGCTAGAGTTAAAAGCTGTGTTGTCTGCGTTTATTAATTGTACAATTTTACATTTTTACTCCAAAGTGTGAGTTCAAAAAGAATACTTACAAACCAAGGTTTTGAGACACACTTTACACAAAGTAAAATCTAAGAAAAAAGCATGGGAGAAAGAAACATACTATTAACATATTACAATTAACTTCTATTCATACATTTTAATGAATGTCACTTCCAAAAGCTGGCAACAATCTGGAATTTACATTTTATTATTTTAGTAATTTTTAAGCTTTTAGCAGTATTGTTATGATGTGTTCAAAGTATAACACAAAGACTGGGCTCACCTGTGGGAATTCTGGGTGCTAATGTTGGGGCTAAGTGAAGATTACAGTAGTCATAATCACTGCAGCACTTGATGTAATAACTTATACTTTCAGTAATTGATAAATATTTATCTACAATAAAGCAATTACAAACAAAAATAAGATTTTATTTCAGTAACAAGATAACGTGGAATAAAAAATGCATCAAGATGCTGACATTAATTTTGAGCATTACACCTAATAATAACTGTACAAATTTCATCATGACTACATAACACACAATAATCTAGTATCACAACATCAGCACAGTGTTTGGTACAACAAAAGGCTATATAACACAATAATCTAGTATCACAACATCAGCACACTGTTTGGTACAACAAAAGGCTATATAACACAATAATCTAGTATCACAACATCAGCACACTGTTTGGTAAAACAGAAGGCTACATAACAC
>NW_013671342.1:23830-26563 GCF_000517525.1 Limulus polyphemus
GTAACAATGAGATTATTTCACCCAATACCAGGCTCATCAGGCCAGCTGGGATAGTAGTGGTCTAGGTGCTATTTATATTACCAGCTTTTCTGAACAATGTTATAATGTGATAACTTATGGCTCACAGTGCTTATCTTTCACAAAATTCTCTGGCATTAGCACTAAATTGTACATCATAAAAAAACTACATCCTGAATTACCTTCAGCTGTATGTCATGACACACATTTGAAATTGATAGAAAAAACAAAATGGGTATCAACCTTTTAGCTGTAGTTTTTCTTGATGAAAGCAATATAAAAAATTAATGCAAGTAATAAAATATCAATCATTCACTCTCCAGGGCATTGGATCCTTTGGTCCCAACCACCTGAAAAGGGCCTTCTACCTCACTTGTTTTTTTTTTCTTTCAGTTATATATGATATTGAAATAATTATAATGTGGATTTCTGTTAACCATGAAGTACAATTAACATAAACTAATAAATTAAGTAGACTACATTGAAACTGGATGCTATGGTCACATGGTTTGGTCTCTTCAACAACATTAACATCAACTAATAAATTAAGTAGACTACATTGAAACTAATCAACAAGAACAAGATGAAAACCTATAAATGATAAGATCATTGTGCTTTCTACGACCTCCTCCATGGCTCTCCGACAAGAAAGTCATATTAGCTCTAATCCTTGAACTCAAAATTAACAATTCCTTGAAGTCAAGCAAATTCATGCATGGGGTTGAAGGAGAACAATTGTTCCTGGTGGGAACAACCCACAACTCTCATGTTGTGCTTTCTTCCTTCAAACAAAATTCCTGCCACTTTAAGTATTCAAATATCAATATTTTTAACAAAATGCCAATGCAATACATTGCAACTCTTTGATACAAAAACTTCCTTGTCTGTTGATATTTTCTCATATGAGTATGCGTGATATTGTTGTATACTGAATACTATACTGAAATTTTACTACTTTTTAGAACTGATAGGAACTAAAATTAGAGCTGGACAATTAACTCGATTACCTATGAGTATTGGTTGGTTAGTGCCATGTATAATAAGTGATTTATCAAAATTATGATTATATTGATTAATGTCACAAAAAAAATCATCTAATTTAAATTAATGTTTTGGGTTATTACAGTTTCTGATTATTCCAACTATTTACATAATCAAAATACTGCCATTTTGATTTTAGATTATTATTGCCATGACTCAAAAAAATAATCTATAATTCAAAATTAGTTTTTTGATTATTCCAACTATCCAAGTTTCTCGTGAGAGTAACTGATCCCTACAATTAATCAAATTCCACTAATTGCTGATCTCTATTAGATCAGGGTTGACAAGTTTATGCAAACAATAGTATTTCTGTGCATTTGGCAACAAAAACAAATTTTAGTGCAAAATAATAATCTCAATTATACATAAAAGCAACCAAATGTTCATTGTATAATTTATTATTACTTTTTTTTACTGAATTGCAAGAGAAAATGCATCAAATGCTAAAAACTTTCTCGAAGGAGGAAGACTCTGGAGCTTATGTTACTCAAATCCTGAAATGAATACTGGAGATGTACACTGGACATGAACACTGGAGATGTACACTGGACATGAACACTGGAGATGTACACTGGACATGATATATTTGATAACAGTGTAATTAACAAGAAGTAGACTGATATGGAAATCAAGTACAAGTGTGCATTGTATGTTGCTACGTGACGCAGACGTAACTTTTGAGCTTCCTGAAATGTCTACTGGGTAGCAGGCTAGAGTAAACAGGTACATGATTACTGCCGAAGGTAATTACATAGTTTGATTCTAAATGGTTGTGTCAGTTTTGATAATCTACTTTCCAATGCATCAAAAACAGGTCTGGATAACTAACTTAAAACTTGTACCACAAAATACACGTTCTTTCAGCAATAATTCTCCAATTATTAAAAACTAGCAATACAAGTGTATCTTCACTATAAATATAAAGCATCAAAATAAATTAAGTTATGCAAAAATTACATAATTATGCATACTTCACATAAGCACAAAAAGACCATCAACTGCTGTATACAATATTCTTAACAATAAGAGTGTTCTGAAATTCCTTCACTACTCGGTGAAGTTGATGTAAAGCATGCACCGTCAGTAGCATCTACGCATATGTCACAATGCCATTTCAGTGCTGAATGTAAACAAATTTCTTTAAAAATTTACATGAGCAAACTCAGATATATTAACAATATATTTTCACAATTAAAAACACAGGAAATGTCTGAAATTAGCATCCATTTTTTCCCAGAACATTTCATACTAGTATTTCCCTTTGTTGTAATGTCTAGATCTCTAACTACCGTATTTTTCTGTGTATAAGACGCACTTTTTTTACCCTAAAATTTGATGTCAAAATCTGCTTGCGTCCTATACACCGAATGTATGAATAATATATATGTGTATATATATATACGATATACACAAGCCATGTGTAAATATAGTTAAATAGGCATGCATAGTTCAGTTCAATTGAATGTGTTATTTATAACAATAGTAGTTTTTTTTCTTTTAAAAACATAACTATTTATAATGCTCCCTAAATAATAAAAAAATAAATTACAGTGAAAGGAATGAAGATTTTGTAGGTTTTGAACCAAACTAAATAAGAGTAAACCTTTTTTGATTTACGGTATTTTCGTATTTTGATGTTTTGAGGCCTTTTGTATTCAGAACAATATATAC
>NW_013671342.1:27379-36273 GCF_000517525.1 Limulus polyphemus
AGTTCAATTGAATGTGTTATTTATAACAATAGTAGTTTTTTTTCTTTTAAAAACATAACTATTTATAATGCTCCCTAAATAATAAAAAAATAAATTACAGTGAAAGGAATGAAGATTTTGTAGGTTTTGAACCAAACTAAATAACAGTAAACTCTAGCTTTTTTTCCCCCAAAACTTTGTCTTTAAAATAAGGGCACGTCTTATACACCAGTGCATCTTATATTCCAAAAATACATTATCTCCAACTATCTCTAACAAGATAGTTGGCCTTTGGAATGGGTTACCTACAGATGTGATAGAAGCAATTTATGTAAGTGAGTTTGAGGGAAGGTTTCATAAATGTTTGAATGATAAGAGCTGACTATGAGTTTATCATATGTATACATGTATAAATTTTCATAACATAACATCTAAGGACAACAGGGAGCCTCAAGGTCCATTTGGGCTGTTCCACCAATTAAACTATATATAATTTAGTGAATGGGACAGCCTAGATGGACCAGTAGGTCCACTGCTGTCCTTAAATTTTATGTTATGAGCTTCACAAATTTGTGATCACAATTAAAAAAAAAATTCATTTGCCTCAGGTATTAGAAAGGTGTTTTTTAAAGCACCATAAAAAGAATTATAAAATATTTTCATCACTTATATGTGTATACTTTTGGTAATATTTTCACTTATTCTTGATGAATTATGATAAGTCTGTAATAAATCTTTTGTACAAAGTAAATAATTTCCACATTATGAACACATATGTATATAGTATTATGAAATGATGTAATAAAATATATATATTCATGAGAGAGAGAGAGTGAAATGCACAATGTTAAAACATTGCAAAAAATAGTGTCTACAATGCACTATTTTCCCCGTTAAGTTTCAGATACTTTTAATTTTAATTTTGTTTTATAAGTGAGATCAGGCAGAGAAAAAGTTAGTTCAAAAGATATATTAACATAGACCATTTTTACCTGAAGTTCCAGTGATAGCACTGAAAATTGCAGCAAACACTATCCTATTAGATAAATGATCTTGCATTATCACCTTGGAGAATAAGGTCTGAGAGATTTAATGAAAGTATCAGATGGTGTCATGTTACTCTTTCTTGAGTATGAGCATGGGTTGCTTCTCTGCAACACATATATAGTGCACTGTAACTTAAGCATAAAAACAAATATATGTTTTCTTCTCATTCTAATTTAAATTTATGAGGAGTTACCATTACATTTCCTGGTGCATTACAAGTCAAATACATCTTTCACTGAAGAAAAATAAAAACTAAAGTTAACATGTGTACTTACTTTATAGAAAGCCTAATAGTATTAACCAAAACTAAACTTTAATATAAATCACAAAACAGAAATAACTCTCACTATACTGTGGATGATAGATAACAATGTGTACTGGAAGTAATAGCAGTTATATATTTTTCAGATATTTGACATATTACCAATACATGAGGGATTCAACACACTTACAATGATGAAAATGAAAATTATTTTTGACTAACTCTGAATCCAGATTTCTCCTGACACCATATTTTTATAAACTGACTTTTAACATAGCTATTAAAACGTATTAAAATTGATTTATTGGTTCACACCTGACAGATTTAGTGTTTGCTACTCTGACTGACTGATGGTGAGTGAAGAATTGGCAAGTAAAACCAATTATACAAACAAACCAAACTCCATCTATCAAGAATCGGCAAGTAAAGCCAATTATACAAATAGACCAAACTTCATCTATCAAGCCTTTATAACTAAATATTCTTTCTTGTAAATAAATAAAATAAAACAATATTTTGTAATACTTTAAAGCAATTGCTACAAAATAACATGATAAGTACAATATTTACATAAAATATAATATAAAGTAAGAGAATACTATGATTGCATCTGTAGGCTTTCAATAGTGTTGTGGATGTCAAGCATAGACATCTTTTAAAATGAAAACCAGGCTAATATTTATTTTAAGAAGATTTAATGACTGATTTCAATGAATGATCTAATCTATCCCATAGATCATTCCTTGTTTAACCCTATGTGCATGGGTGCGGCCAAATTGCACATGCAACAGCCTTTTACATAATTTAGTGAATGGGACAGCCTAGATGGACCAGCAGGTCCACTGCTGTCCTTAAATTTTATGTTATGAGCATTCAACATGGTATAATGTATCTAATCAAAAACCGTAGATGTGGCCAAAAAAGAATTGAATGTGCAACTTAATGGATTGAAATCAAAATTGGCAGCCAAACTGATAGTTACACTTAAATCATTCATAGGAATCTTAAGGAAATGTTTATTCATTAGTTAGCCAGGCCACATTTTTTGTTGAACTTAGGGGATGATGGTGGGTAAAACAAAATATTCAGCCTAGCTAACCAATAAATGAATATTTGCTGTAAAATTCTTATCAATGCTATAAGAGTAGTTATTAGTTTGGCTGCCAATTTTGATTTCATTCCTTAAGTAACACATTCCTTTTTTCACACCCAAGGTGTTTTTTTGATTAGATATCATGAATTTTTGTCAATACACACCAACAAACCACAGTAAGTAAGAAAGTAACACTCGACATTAACCCTCATTAGCCTCAGGATCATAACACTATTATTCGGAACAGATATTTACTTTACAGAACCAACCAGATTCTTTATAATATATGGTGGTAGTTTTCCTCTCAAAAACAGTGTTAATAATTTCCTTTATAGTAATGCCACTGAATTTAGATTAACAGTTTCTTGTCACCACTCCCATGCCCATCAGTATAGCCATATCAAACATCATTATTTATGATAATTGCTTAAGCTAATATCACATGATGCTAAATGCTCTTTAATTAGGATAATTTCATAAAATTTAGTAAATTTGTGCTGAAAAGTTGGCAATGAATAATCAATAATAACCGTCCACCCGTTTGATTCTTTTGAAAACTTGAGCTAGAAACTGCTGATTTAGTTTGTTTGGCTTAACCAATACTTATGTATCTGCATGTATCTTTCACCTTGTAGTTTTGCTGCTTTAAATCAGCAGTCTTTAATCCAAAAAACAAAAACTAAAATGATCCACTTTTACTCTTATGTGAAGCTGTAGTAAAAATGTTAGACTGGTAGCTCATGTTACTTTTTGTATAGGTGTGCACAAAAATTTGTCAAATTTGAGCAGTTTTTGTTGGATATCTTTGCATATGTAGCTTATCTTTACACCAAATGAAACTCCTAATTGTAGATTGTAAAGATCTATCAGTGTACCATATTTGAAAAAAATCCATAAAAGTTAAGTATGTTCTTCTATCAAATAAAGTTTCCATAATTTGGTGTGAAGAAAAAAAACAGAGGAGGAAGCTCACTCAAAATTGGAGATGTTATATCTCAGGTATTTCTTAATGGATTGCCTTGAAAGTTGGTATTTGAAGTAAAAGTCCAGTAGAGCACATCCACTAAAAATATGTGATAATAACACAGTGTGTCCTGCAGCAGGTTATTTTGGCTGCACGACACACTGCTGTGTGTCTTAATTTAGTGTCAGAGTTTGAATTATTCATTTTACCATACACTGCTGATTTAACAATAGGTTGTGGTATAGAAGAATAAATACCAGGGACAATACACAGGGATGCTGAAAAAAAACATTATTTATGCAAATCAGAAGTCTAAGAGGTTAGGCAAATGCAATATGCAAACTGTAGATTGGACAAAAGTATTTTTATTATTTCACAAAGATCACCTTACACTACAACTTGTTAGAGTCTGAGCCAGACTAGCTTCATCAGTATTATATACATAAACGATTTTATTGTACCATGTCAAATAATTTTATTTGAATTGAATATTTCCCCTTTGATACTTCTTACAGAAACGACAACTGTCAAAAAGCATTCACTTCAATAGCAGTCTTTTCTTGTGCTCAGTAAAATAACAAGGGACAATGAAAATACCTGACAACTTAGTGAACCGAGCACTCTACTGTGCTGGATGCACACATTGCATCAAAACCCAAACATTTTTGCCAACAATGTATTGCTGTCAGTTTCCTTTGCTTAAAAATGAACACAACATAATTTTTGTTATTGAAATAACAGATGGAATGAAAAAAAAAAAACAGTTGCAAACAGCTTACTAAATAATCATATTGCATATATGCTTTTACCCAAGGGATTGGGTTGAATGTACATTTTATATTTATTTCACACTATTTTTAGGAAAATCACTGTTGAATTATTTCATTGGGAATCTGTTAGTGTCTTGATATTCCTTCGTGCACCAATATATTTAAAGAGCCAGTTAAAAAACAAACACAACCAGTACCCCATTATTGTCATCTGGATATTACTAGAAAGAAATCAATGCAGTAAAACCTAAAAAAACTTTAAAGCAATATAAATATCCAGTTATAAAAAGGTTTGGTGTAATATGAGCACAAAATCTAAAAAAACCCCAAACTACAAAAAAAAAGAAGCTACACTTAAGAAGTGAAATGTCATGTTGAATACAAAATATACTGATCTTAACAACAACTAGTGAGTTCATAGTTGTGTATTACAACATGCAGTAATAACTTATTGATCAAAATATGAATCACTGTGGGCAAGATTAAAATATGTCTAATTCTCATAAGTATCCCCTTTTTTGTCCAAGCTACATGTATATTGGACAACGTTTTTTGATACATGCTGAACAGTGTTCTCAAGTAATTAAGGAGAAAAACAAAACAAAAACAAATGCCGCAAGAATGCATCTGGAAACTGTTTTTGTCAATTCCCAAGTAATTATCTAATGATGTTAATTTGGTTTTCCTGTCAAACCCAATACATCACAAATGGTTGAAGTGAGTAATATAAACTGCTGCATAATTAATTCCATAAAGAGCAATTAAAGGTGAAGTATTTTATTATTTTTCACTCAGGCCCCTCTTTAAATTGAAATGTAATTGCTTAGTCTAGACTTATAAATAATACTGTAGTGGTAGTTATCGTGAAGAAAAAAAGTTTTAGTTACTGTAGGTTAGCACACTTCAAATTAAGTGATGAGCTTTTAAAATAATGTAGAATGTACAGAAGTCAGATAATGAACAAGAAAGGAGAAAATGGTAGAAACTTGTGGAGAGAATTCAAAATCATGTTGAATTAAACTTGAATATGAATGAACAGTTACTTTTTAAGATTAAGAAACTATTTTCTTTGCTTTTTAAAACACAAATTAATTTACTTGATAAGTAAGATCTATAGAATTTTACAACTATTATTCAGCAGAGGAAGGTATTATTTACTTATGAAAATAAAAGATTACAGTTATTTTAACTTGTATAGAAATTAGGTTTTATTAATAACAAAACAAAAATTTATAAATGATGATCAAGTATGATAACTTAAAAATAAGATATAATTAGGAAAGTTGATACAATAATCCTATGGTCATCATGACTAAAGAACTGAAAAGTAATAGGATATAAGCCTTAAAGAACATAACATACCAAAGTATGAATATTTCCAGTAAAGCTTAGGACAAAAATATGTTACAAAAAAATTCTAATCATAAGTAGTACAAGAAAATAGTTATTTCAATACTTCCAAAGATTTATAAAAGTAAACAGATTTAAATATCTGCAAAAATAAACAAACATAGCGTTATAAAATTTTGCAAGGATTAACTATTGTACTTTGCCAATATTTTCCAACTATCTGATAGCTAATACATTAGAGCATTTTTGATTTTTCTAAAAAGAAACTTTCTGAACAATAATTTTTTATGAACTTATTTTCTTTGTTTTAGTAATATTCCTGTTAGCACCAATTTTGTTTTATGGGTGAAAATAAGTTATTCAACTTAACTTTACATAATTTTGGTCAATAGGACTTCAAGTTACAGATTATTAACAAAGATAAAGTATGACTGAATAACTAAGAAACTTTCATTAAAAAATGTTAACCAGGTAGGATAATAAACAATAAGTCAAGACCACAAGTGTTCTTACAAAATTATGCAGGCAATACACTATCTGAATTCTAAATAACCAAATAACCATGTTGGGTTTCCAATTTCACTGAAAACTGTATTGTACAACACTTAAAAGAATCATAGGTTATAATCAGCAGTGTTGTAGGTCTTGAGACCATGTTTCGGAAGTTCTCGGTCTCGATCCTCCATGTTTTACAGGTTTTTAAAATGAGACCGGCTAAATTTAAAAGTTAACAGTATTAGACCATTGTACATTGCATTATGTATAAGCTTACTACAAGTTTGTACGAACTTCATCTGTTACACGTATTTACATCAAACGTTAGTGATTCTCCCTGATATTGAACATGTCTAGTAGATCTCCAGCAATCCTGTTAGGATTCAAAGATCACAAATAATTTACTGACACCAATACTGGTTTTAGTTTTATTTACTAACCTTTTTGGTTTTTGTTATTAATTCTTTTTTTTTTCATAGGATGAGACGTTAAAACAAAAACTGCAGGTTAATATGTAAAATATTTGTGGTTAAAATATTAATAAAGTTTGTACGATGCATATGATTTTTATTCTTCTTCTTTATTTTTCATTTTGTAATTTACTATAATGTCTCAGTCTTGGACATTGAGGTCTCGACTACAACAATAATAACCCAGGACAAGGGACCTGCTGGTCCATCTAGACCATTCCAAGCATTAAACTAAACTTTAGAATTAAAATAAAACACTTAAAGCCAGTGCTTGTCATTCAAATATTTATTAAGCCTTTCTTTAAACTCCTTAAATTAACTGCATCTACCACATCTGAAGACAATCTAATCCAAAGGTTTGAAAAATAAAGCAGTCTTAGTTGAAGTTGACTCCTACCTTGCCAAAATTTATACACATGTACCCTAGTCCTACCATTCTCACCATTAAGCACACACAAACACACACAAAAAAACTGTCCTCATATGACAACCTTTTCATCCCAGATAACATCCTAGTAGCCTTACTTTGACCCTTTTCAACAATGTAATGAAGTCCTACCAAATATAAGGAGCCCAAGACTGAACATAGTTATCCACTGTGGCCTAACCAATGACATATACAAGGAAACTATAACCTTTCTAGACTCGTATTCAACATTTCCATAAACACAACATAAAATCCTATATGCACTGCCATGAGCAACAGTACATTGCTAGGATGGCTTAACAGACTGGTCAACTAAAATACCAAGACCTTTTTCTGACCAAAATTTCACACATTAACCCTTTGAGTGTGTAATTAATTTTTGGGTGGGCTCTCAAAAAATGTCAATTATCCACTAACAAATGAAATTTAGAATTTGATCTTTTTTAGAACTTTTTCAGTATCAAAATCCAATAGTTACACTTTTGCTTGATGATAAACACCAGTGTGGTACTAAGGTGGGAAATTCAAGAACGTGTTAGTCCACACTCACAAGATTACTTGTAAGTGAAGTATCTTTTACAGTAATCTACACATTCTTTAATTGTAAAACACAATGCTGCCATGTTGAAATAAAATCACTTTTAAATTGTTTAATTTTTTAGAAAAGTGCTAAAATGAGAAGTAGAATGCTAAAATTTATTTTATAAATTTAAATGTATCCTGAATTTTCAAATTTTTTGTGTTTGAAATATTTATGAGATTTTGGATCTCTAATTTCTTCATGGTTTACGTATAATAATTTAAAAAATGAATATAGCTATGGCAATTAGATTTTATTTTCCCTACTACTAGTTAAGAAGCTAACAAGGCTGTGTGGAAAAACTGATACAATTGTCTGTACATATCACAAAACTTATGCATGTGTTAAAGTATCAAGGTAATAAATTTAAGTTTTGAAAACTTCGATACAGACTTGTTCTTGAAGCTTTTCTTTCTTTACACAAGAGATGTATATTAATGAAATGGTTTGCCAGCTAGTTTGTATTATTTTAAAATGTTGTTGGATAAGTGTAAAGTGTCATAAGTAAGTTTGTTAAAAAAAAAGTTAAATAGAAGTAGAATAGATATAATGAGGTAACTCGAGAAAATATTAAATTAACAACTTAGATGGCATAAACTTCTAGTTTCTTGGAAGAAGTATATAAATACACTTGTTTCATCTCCTTCACTTGTCATACTCAGGTGATTGACATATAATGGTTTGAAAGAGAATAAACCTGTTTAAATTTAAACTGACAATAGAACATGAGTAATACAAGTGACGATCCAGCATTACACATCAAAAACATTAAAATTAAATAATAACATGTTAAAAATTTGAAAGAAAATTCACAAAACAAAACCTTAATTTTACACTAAAGTATGTTATACTATGCATGTTTATTTGCACTGTCACATGAAAACTATTAAATGAAAATAATTAACTATAAATTTTTAAATGGGTGTCAATATCATGCACTGTTAAACCAACTAAAATGGCCAAAAAGTTCGTTATAACAATAATTGTTAGGGTTAGACCCCCACCCCCTTTTAGAGATACAGAGGTATATCTGGATGTTTGTTGATTTTTTGGATCTTATTATTAAAGCTTCCTTGGTTTTTGTAATAGTAGTATTACTTTCATAATGTATGATTCTGGTCAATTCTGTTAAATGAATGTTACGACAGGCTTTAGAATGTTCAAAAACTAGTGACAGTTTGTGTTCCTTAAGCCTGTTCTACAGGTCTCACCTATGTATGATGAGATGACTGCATTAATTCTGAGCTGGTTAAGAAAAAATTGGGAAGTTTAGAAAACGATAAGGCTCCTAGGCCAGATAATATTTCCCCAAGAGTTTTGAAGGAAGTCAAAGATTGGATATGTGAGCTACTTACTATTTTTTTTTGTCAGTCCTTGAATAGTGGGCAGGTACTAGAGGATTGGAAGTTAGCTAATGTAACTCCTCTTTTCAAGGGAGGTGATAAAATTTGTCCCAG
>NW_013671342.1:37233-52045 GCF_000517525.1 Limulus polyphemus
CATGGTTTCACTAAGGAAAAATCTTGCCTTACAAATCTTTTAACATTCTTTGAAAAGGTTACTGCTTATGTATATGAGGGATTTGGTGTATCTGGGTTTTTAGAAAGCTTTTGACAAGGTGCCACATAAAATGCTTGTCAAAAAATTAGCTCTAAAAGGTGTGGGGATAAGTTAGCAAACTGGATAGAGGTGTGGTTGGATGGAAGAAAGCAGAGGGTTGTTACAAATGGAGTTCAGTCAAACTGAATTAATGTCTTTTTGATTTACATAAATGACATAGATGAAGGAATAGTCAATAAGTTACTTAAATTGGAGATGATATTAATGTCTTGGGTATTGCTAGCTGTGAAGAGGATGCTGCTGATTTACAAAAGGATTTAGATAATTTAGTGAGTTGGGTAAATAAATGGTAGATGGGTTTTAATTATAATAAATGCAGGATAATGCATGTGGGTTATCATAATTTGAGTTGTAAGTATAATTTGGATGGTAATAAAATGAACAGTATTGTGAAGGAAAGGGATCTTAGTGTAATAGTCGATCAGTCTCTATAAAGCCATCCAAGCAGTGTGCTGTTGCTAGTGGTAGAGCAAATAGGATTTTAAGTTGTATCTACAGGAATATTTAAAACAAGTCTATAGAGGTTATAATTTCATTGTACAGGTTAGGCCACATTTGAAATAGTGTGTTCAGTCTTGGGCTCCTTACCGTAGGAAAGACATCGAATTGTTGGAAAGGGTTCAGAGAAGGGTTACTAAAATGGTGCCTGGGATGGAAGGGTTGTCATATAAGAGGCTGAAATCTCTCATATTGTTTTCTCTTGAAAAAAGAAAGAGTTAGGGGGAATCTGATTGAGGTGTTTAAGATTATAAATGGAATATATAATGTTGATACATCATCTTTTTTCATATTTAACAGTGAGAATAGTAGGACTAGGGGACACAAATATAAATTTTGGCAGGGTAGGAGTCATCTTCAGCTAAGACAGTTTTATTTTTCTAACAGGGTGGTTGGCCTTTGGATGTTGTACGGGCAGTAGATTTAAGTGAGTTTAAGAAAAAGCTTGATAAGTATATGAATGATAAGGGCTGGCTTTAGCATTTAAAATTATTTTAATTTAGTTTATTATTTGTCTTGTCTAGGATACGAGTTTGTTCATGTCGTGTAGATAGGTACTGACTTTGGTGAAGCTTTCCAGCAGATGCTGTTTTTCTCTTTCATGTTTATCTGGAGTATTACAGATGGCTTTTGCATTATTATAAAGTGTTTTAATAATACCCAGTTTTTGTTTGTAACCATGTGCTGATGACCATGGAAAAAAGCAGATTAGTGCAGGTGTTTATTTGATAAACTACAGTAAAGAATGAAAGTTTGTTTTTTGGTTACTGAAACATTAAGAAATGAAACAGAACCATTCTTCGTCTCTTCTTTAGTGTATTTAATATTAGGATATAGCTCATTAAAGTGATTATGGAAAGACTGTAATGAGCTGGGATCTTATTAGCCCAACAAATGTATCATCACGGTAGCAAAGCTAAAAACACAGTGTATGTAGTGATGTACTGAGAGCTCTTTGCTCTAGTTTAGTAATAAACACATTAACAAGAGACGGGGCAGTAGGGCTACCCATACTAATGCCTTCAACTCAGATGAAATTTTTATCTTGGTATTGAAAATTAATATTATCATAAATTCAAAAGTTTGGCTAAGTCACAAGTGAGTGAACTTTGGGAAAGATTCTGGTGTCATGTTGCATGATTTCTGCAAGTGTGCTTCTGTAAATAAGGAAGTTATATCAAAGCTTACCAAATGGCCAATGGGGTTCAAAGTTCTTTAGTTTTTGGACAAATGTTTTTGCATTTTTTAAAAAGGACAAGTATTTCATTAGCATAGGGTGAAAATATCTAGACCAGAAATTTATCTACATCATAGCTAAAACTGTCATAGGCTGATATAATTGGTCATAAGGAGCAATTGTCTTTATGTATTTTGGGAGATACATAAGATTATGGATTCCTTATTTAACATTATTTCTCTACATTAAGTGAGCTTGTTAGGGAGACTTTTAAATCAGAATTGACCATACAGTATTTCCATTACTTCATCACCATAAGTGATTCTATCTAGAACCATGACACCATTACCCTTTTGTCTGCCTTAAAAATGCTTATTCTGTTATCCAATTTTATTTCTTTTAATGCAATTAGCTCTGGAGTGCTTAAGATTGATTGGTAACATTTTAGATGTTAAACTGCTGTTATTATTTTTCCTATGGTTCAACTTTAACACTACTGACGTCATAATGCTGGAGCATTTGTTTGTTCTCTTTAAACCACAGTATGTCAATCATCAATCCGATGAAACATAGCATGCTTACATACTCCTTACTTCCAATAACCTTGAAGTTTGTGCCATCCATGATGTTAACATAATTAAATTAAATTTTGTTGTTGTTTGAAGGTTGATTTTGATGTATGAAATGGCCTTCTATCACTTTGCATTTTATGTTCTTATATTAAAAAAAATTACACAAATGCTGAAATAAAGTACGAATTGAAATAAATCAGAAATGATTAAATTATACCTATATGTTACTAGAGAAAATAATGTCTTACTCAGCCTGGCAGTGCACCATTTTGGTGAGTAATGTGGCAAACACATCCAAAGGGTATCCTACCAAAAACATAATTATTGATTTTTCCTAAATTAACATTACACTCTATATCACCTATCACTTATCATGGAATCATCACCAATTTGACTCATCACAAGGTAGTGAATGTTGTATACAAACAAAGTTAAAGTATTGAATATCTTGGTATTGAAAAGAAAATTAACAGCAACTTCAAATAAAAACCAGTTTAATGCTAAACTTACTGATTACTCTCCTACATGGTAGCTAATACAGATTAACACAATGCAGTATTACTAAAATATTTCTGCCCTGGTTAATCTTTTTTTGATAAATGCATTGCATACTTGAGATTTTGTGGGATAATTATATTTTACTTTTCTTATAATTTTCAATCAATTTTAAACAATGCAGCCTTTGTCACATAATTTATTATATTGATTTGGTAAATGCTATACAATGTTTACTGCATTCTGATATTTAATAACAATGCTGATACTTTCTAACATTTTGTATGAATTTTAAAAAGTAGAAAAACAACAACAAAAAACTTAAAAAATTATATATTCACAATAATGGTTAGCATAGAAAATTGTTTACAACTATTAAAGTTATATTAACAATAAAAATAACAATCAATGGATCAATTGATTCCCTCAACCAGTAGCTTTATTTAGTTTTGGTGTGTTGATAAATATGGTGACTGTGTCTGAGTATTTTGGGATTATGTTTCTTTTATTTGCAAAAAAACGAACAAATTTTTTGACATTGTGACCTTGACCTTTTATCTCCAAAATCAATAGGATTGTTCAATCACTATAGGAAGTGACATGCTGATTGATTAAAATATGCAGTTTAGAATTCTAGTTATTGCACACAAAGTAAATATCTACAGATTAATGGATGTCATAACTCTAATTCCCCCTCCTATCAAAAACTTCAAACTTTGTGGTTGGGAATGGAGAGAATAAAAAAAAAAAGTACATGTAGTTCAACTGCAACATACATATAAAGCTTAATGTTTGTCTTGTAAAATACTACATACAACTTACAGATGCAAATTTAAAGCTTTTCAAGATTAAGAAATTAAAACTATTTTATAGTATACAAGTCTTGGAGTATTATTCATTTTAAAATTCACCATATAGTACATAGTCACTGAACACGACTGACAAAAATAAATTTTAAGTAAAATAAAACAAATTTTACTTGTATCAGTTTCAATCATAGGAATTTTTTCTAATAGCGTGATGTAAACAATATTTTAATATAAATTTAAAAACAAAAACATTTTGAAAAAGGAATTTTAGTTTTTACCACCATACGTTTCTTTTACAAGTAATTTGGTAATATTAAAAAATGTTTGGTTAAATTTATTATCAGTGTAAAGTTCATGTTCTTCTTTACCTTTTATATCAAGTCTTATCACAAGATTCAATGTAGAAAGTTTCATGTCAGCAGACGTCGCCTTAGTGGTATTACTACTCACTAGCAATAGTAGTAATAATTCATATAATTGTAGTATTACTACTGGTACAACTTAAGCACACACACACAAAAAAAAACGGTCGCAGTTTACATAGTAATAATAATTAATATTAACACCAAGCACTGCAAAAGTGCAAGCCACATAATATAACCTACATCAATACTATACCACTACTAGATAAATATTCTTTGATAGATTGTTTAGGCAGGGTATTTATGGTGAAACTTTATTAGTCATAGTATTAACTATAATAATTAAGCTTATGTTATAGAATTACCAAGTTTTTGCTTTGATTTTGATCTTGAACGTTTGTTTAGTGGTTTAGTAGAACTTACAAGTACAAGTTATATATATTAAAGATATTGTAACTAAATGTAATATATATGTAATTTAAATTCTACTTCTAACACTTTACAAACAAATAAAATTTAAAGTTAAGTTATAATAATTACTCCAATCCAAACCTT
The DNA here is from genome assembly GCF_000517525.1 of Limulus polyphemus. NCBI lineage: Eukaryota > Metazoa > Arthropoda > Merostomata > Xiphosura > Limulidae > Limulus > Limulus polyphemus. Next base: position 41,822 of record NW_013671342.1, read on the forward strand.
TTCGTATGAAAACAAACAAATGAATGATCTGTTTCAGTTCATGAAATCTACATAAAAGTAAAAACATAGATCATACCATCCAGATGCACAATCAGCGTGACACAAACAAACTTTCGTCTCCCTTTGCATACTCCATGCGCTAAAGGTTGTAGTAAATATTGTGACGTCATAAAATTTCATGGGAAGAAGGACAGCACAGACTGGGCTTCATATATATATATATATATTAATAAATTGAAAATCTTTTTCAAAAAGAAAATATATTAATAATGAAAATAGCTCTGAATTTTCTTTTTAATTTTTCTCGAAAACATTGATCCCTTTTAATGCGTTTTAATCCAGGTAAAATGGCATAACACAAATGTCAAATCTTTGAAGTTTAAAAATTAGGAGTGAATAAACTGCGAATTTATTTAATACGTAAAAACTAACTTCAATGCAAGAGTGCTTATTTCAAACTGATCAAACACGGAATATCTCTTAAACCAAAAAATATTTTAATTTTCAGTTAAAAGAGGGCCGTTTTCACCAGTGCACCCGTACATACAAACCACGAAGAAGAATAGTCTACTATTCGAAAGCGCTAAAGTTTAGGGTCTTTAAAAAAATCATATTGTTACGTCTCTGTTCGTTTGTTAATTTCCCGTAAAAAAATTTTTCCGAAGAACTTCGGCGATACAAGTCCTTTCTTAAATAAAACTAGTTTATTCTTTCTCAATACAACTTTGCAATACACTTAATTTCCACGGTCACTTTAACTTCAACACACGCTATAATTCACAACGATTCGCGTACTTTACTTACGGTCACTACCGCTCGCTTGACTCAATTTTCTGTCTATCTGCAATTATATCTCCGCTTTCTTTTCAGGGCTTATATACAAAAAGAGAGGTCGTCTGGCAAACACTAGAGTTGCCAGGAACAGTCACGATCCTTCTAGAAACTCATGACGTGTTACCAGCATCACGTGACTTCCGCTGTCGTAACAATATAAACAATGATACTACTATTGATTCTGACTTTGTTGTATCTTCTTCTTTTTCCTTTTGTTAGGCTATATTTTGTCAACTGCATACCCCCACAAAACTTCGCCACACACTTGTATTCAGATATATTGAAACTTCCAAAATGTTGTTAGTATGTTGATAAAAAATCTTCCTCCATAAAGCTGTATTCCATTCTGACACTAATTTACACTGGAAGATTGGTTTACAACATGTTCATGGCATCTAGGACACTCTATGCACTGAGTAGAAACAAAATAAATGTTTTAAACCTATATATTAGGACTTTCACTGGTTTAAGTTAGATCAGTCACATGTGAGTTTGCCAATCACTGAGATGATCTAACACAATGAAAATGGCTACAATGAGTTATATTGTCTTCTTTTTTATGGAATTTTAATGTTTTTGAATGCTCTCTCTTTCTGATCCCTCTAATTTATGCAGATATTGTGGTAATTTTAACTCTTGGAAACAAAAGTACTTTACTAAGAAATACAAGGATATTGCCCTTCTAGCTCAATTAATAAAACATTCGCCTGATGTATCAAAGGTCTTGGGCTCGAACCCGAGCAGAAACAAGTAAGAAAAACTGATATTACAACAACAGATTGTTTACGGTGGAGATAAGATCGGTATCAAATTTACAGCTATGCATGGTGGAGATCTGTACAAGTTTGGGCCTCATGTAAATCAATGGATTGGTAATATACGCAAAACTGATAACACCATTGACAAATAAAAATTAATAATGCATTTCCTTCGAGAAAAGGCTCATCATGTATGGGGGTCTTATTCTTGCAATATAATGTTTTCAATCATCAGGACATGTGGTGAAACGATACTTGAAAGGAACAAGAGGCCATTAGAACACTTAAAATTATAAATTGGCCTGCAAAAAGTACCATTGTGAACTTTCTTCTGGCTGTATGGACTTACGTAAAAACTAAGAAGGTCTAAAGATGACGAAAAAATTTGAATTGTTGAGAGTAATACAGGGCAATATTTCACAATGTACATTGATAAGCTAAATGGCAGCATGCAAAAGAAGATGTAATGATCTGAAAGAAAATGGCTCACATTCAAAACCTGGCATTTTGTACAACTTATTAGCTTTTTTATATATTTGCTGTGACAATAAATTCACCATCTAGTTGGTTGTGTCTCTTCTGTTTGTGTATTTGTTTGTTTGTAGTTAAGCACAAAGCTACACAATGGACTATCTGTGCTCTGCCCACCACAGGTATCGAAATCCGGCTGGTTTCTAGCGTTGTAAATCCGCAGACATACCGCTGTACCACTGTGGGGGTGGGGGCTATTTGTATATCAGCGTTGTGTTCTTTTAAATATTCCTATTACTGTACGTTATTTTACATCATGTAAGTGTGTTTTTTTCTTATTTCTATCCCTGTTTATCAATGATTGAGGTAAAATTGTTTGTGTGTTTTCGGATATTTACGCAAAACTACTCAAGGACTATCTACGCTAGCTGCCCCTAATTCTGAACTGATAGAGTAGAGATAAGGCATCTAGTTAATAGCACCTACCGCCAACTCTTGAGCTACTCTTGTCTGATCGAATGGTGGAATTTGACCGTCAATGTTATAATATACCCAAAGTGCGAAGCGTGATTTTTTTCGCAATAAGACGGAACTGTGGATCCGCATATTTACAATCCAGTAAACTAACGGGTGACTAACCATTGGTCTGCACTCGGCCCCGAGAAAGAGCTAAAATGGTGCCAATCCATCACACCAACCATTGGTTTGCACTCGGCCCCGAAAGAGAGCTAAAATGGTGAAATGACTGACAACTAACAATACACACTTTATATCTCGTCGTTTCGATAGTACTGGTTAACATAAGCTGAAACGAGTTTGTGGTTTTAATTAGAAATGTTTACATTTTATAATTATAATAATGTCACAAAAGATTCATGCAAATCCCATAGTACAGTTATGTATATGTGTGTACTTATGGGCTTTTATAAGTACTGTTTCATGGAACAATATATTTCATTATTATTTTTCTATTTCTTAAAATCAGAATATACGTGGTAGTGTTAATACAGTTAGTTGCTATATTTGAAGCATTCAATAATGATTTTCTAAGTATATTTGTTGTCTTAAACTGCCCTCCAGTGGCACAGCGGTATGTCTGCGGACTTACAACGCTAGAAGCCGGGTTTCGATCACCGTTGTGTAGATATTGTGTAGCTTTGTCCTTAATTATAAACAACCATGTCTTAATTGCAATTAAAAACTGAGAGAAAATAACAATTTTCTAGTCGTTTTCTGTAACTGTGAAGACAAATCCACAAGATTTAATTTTCAGATTAGCTCTAGTAAACACTCTCCGTCTGACGAAGAGCAGGAGAAAATAATTCTTTGATGTGAATTTAGTAAATTACTAAGACTACCTGCCGCCGTTTCTAACTTCGAATTACTGCCCAGTAGCAAGGTAGCCAGTCAGCAGTACCCTATCTTCCATCATCCACTTAAAGAGATTGACTGTTACTCTTATAACGCACCCACAGTTTAAAAGCGGGGGAGGGAGGTATTTTATGTTATCGCACGGATTAAGACACGTCTCGCCAGCTTCAAAATCCAGAGGTCTACCACAGGGCTAACCCGTGCCCATGCGGGTTTATATTGAAGTGTGAGCTTGATCAGATGTATCAATATATTTTTGTCAATGTGTTGTTTTAAAAAAGGTAATTTAATTTACTTTAAGGAAGAAGAAGCACAAATCTACCACAACATGGTATGAGTTTAATATTATGTGAAAAATATAAAATATCTATAAGCTTTTGACACAGTATAGAACTTTCTGCGAATGTCTATCAATGGGACAACGATAAGTCTACGAACTTACAACGCTAAAATCTGGGATTCGATTCACCGCTGTGGACAAAGCCCAATGGGGTTTTGCTCTAGAACAAAATTTCTGCGAAAATTTTGTATGAAACAATTATTGGTTATAGTTAAGCTGTTTAACACTTATTCTAAAATCTTTAATATCAAATTTTAAGATAGAAAATAATTTGGTTTTGTGCTTCAGTTTTCAATATATCGCTTGTACGTTAGACAGTTTTTGTATAAATAGCACTTGTATTTCATGTTTTGTTTTCAGAAGTAAAATACTCAGTAATCTAAATACACACAAAACATAATTATACTTGCTTCATAAATTCCTTTATTCTTTGTTTTTGCGATGTGTAATATACAATTACACTTATTATTTTTCTTTAGTGCTGGTTTTAACATTTAGTTTTGAATACCATTATTGATACAAAATACTAAAACATGCATTCATAAATCGTGTATTGAAATCAAATTTCGTTTGTTTTCTTGAAAACTCAGTTGTCCATTGTACCGATTTTGGAAATATATGGAGCTCGGCCTGTAAGAGGAATTAATGCAAAATCAGAAGATTTGTTTGGATTTGCTCTTTCGATTCGAGGAATAAATGGCGCACGCCCTATCCGGGGGGTGAAAAAGACCCTTTTGACTTCGTCTATGCTATCACCATCTAAAATTTTGCGGCTAACATAGGGAGTTGGAATAACTTGCCGAAAAATATTTTGGACACCTCCATCTTCGACTGCTAAGTTGCCAAGCCAATCTGTTTGGTCGTCCGCACCATGTTCTTGGAGCATGGATCTCTTCTTTCGGCCAATTCTTGGAGTAAAAACGTGTAAAACGAGCTTAGGATCATTTGCCTTTTCAGAACTTTTGAAAAGCATATCTTCGACCATGAGATATGAAAATGGTAAGAAATCAAAAACTGGTGATCGCCCCTTTCGGAGAAAAAACGCCCATTCGTCACTAACTGGTTTCAAACTCCGACCTTGTTGTAATACTGGAATGGGATCGTTCCTCTTATTTTTCTCATTAGCAACATAACCTGAAAAGGGATGTGAGCGTTAACGTGATTATAAATTGTAAAAACAGAATCAAACTGGTTAGTAGTCAAAGAGAAGAAATGAGTTTAAAATGTCAAAGTCGGAAAACACATATATTTTTGAAACCTCAGTAACTATTTTAGTAAATAATCCAGAAAGACGTTTTGTCGTAGAATGAGGTGTGGTGTTCTGTGGTTTCCAAAGCTAGTCCAGTTTTATACACATTTTGAATTTAAATGACATTAACAGTATCATGTTATCCATATTGGTTAGCTCAATCAACAAATATATATATATATGTCATTTTCTATGCATAAAATCTAGTTGAGTTTAAATCACCTCACTGAAGAAATAGAAACCACTATCAACTTTTACCATAAAACTATCTTTCAAACTTACTTTCGGGCTAACGTAGCCTGGTGGTTAGGGCACTTAACTCGCAATCTGTAGGTTGCGGGTTCGTATTAGCTGAGGGGACGTTATAATGTGAAAGTCAGTCAGGGGCGTTTTTAACACTTCAAACTTCTCGGTGCAATTTTCTTAGGGGGCCTGTCCGTACTGATCAGCTATAGGTATAGAAATTTATAACTTTTTTGCATTACTTTGGGGACCAGCAATATGAGGGGCCTGTCGGTGCGTTGCACCGATTGCACCTACGATAATTACGCCACTGGGGTCAATCCCATTATTGTGATTCAAGAATTGGTGGTGGGTGAGGGGTATTTACCCTAGTCTACCACTTCTAAATCAGGGACGGCTATTGTAGATAACCCTTGTGTAGCTTTGGTCGAAATTCAACAACCGTTCAAACATTTTCACCTCATGCTGTATTTAAATAGGATGTATAACAATATAGAATAAAATTCTGTTTCTTTATAATAAATTTAAAATTGCAGTTAGGACCCCCACAGATGAATTACAAAACGGCCTAACGATTGAATGTAATTTCAATTAAGAAAATTAAGGTGAACACCATATACTTTGCAATTTAAGTTAAAGACAGTATGATACCAAAAAAAAAAGAAAAGATTGGTGATAATTTAAAAGATTATATGAAAAATAATGTGTTTAAATCTCGAATTTCAATTGTTAATAAATGTTATGTTTCTTTTACTTATAATATCTTTTGCCTAAAAAAAGACAGTCAATGTAAGTTGGTAAGCTTATCAAGAACCTTTACAGATTGTGCTACAATGTTTCCTAATGTACAACATACAAGAAAAGAAATAATAAAGAACACGAATGTAACAACTGATACGACAAGACTGACATAGCAAAATCTTACCCATAGATGTCCAGTAAAAAGATGTCATAAGGCAGATCATAAGCTGGAAATTCTGGACGACAAGCATGATCGGCTGGATGTGAAAGATGTTACGTCCAAGAACGAACTGTATCTTTTGCAGAATATGGTATCTACTTATAGTAGTCCATAGATTCAACAAAATCATCGTAAGCTTAAATATCTTCTGTCACAATTACTGAAATGTACACAGAATATCCATGGTTAGTGGTTGACGTCAGAGCGTAGTTAATGCCAATAATTCAGATTACTTATGAATATATATATATATATGGCTTTAATAGCTGTATCACTGAAAGAAATCAAAGAAAATAAATTTATAAGTTTCGTTGTTATTTGATAAGTACGTCATTTTAGATTTTCAAAAAGTCTCGAAATGTTTGTTCTCAGCAGGGTATCTTTAAATCAGAGCAAACTAAATTGCCAAAATTTGCAGAAAACAAATCTCACTAAGACAGGATTTGTTCCTTTTACCTTAAATAATGTTTTATGTGTTCATCACTACCTAAACTAATAAAGTGGATTGACTTCTTACTGAGAGAATGTAATAAACTTTGCAAGACAGATATAACTCTACTGCTTCTAATCACCTGTTTGAATGTTTGTACCCTTGGGAGGCCATTAGAAAACCAAAGAAAGCTTTATCTTGAGAAAGAATTTGTGGGGGACACCGAATTTACATGTTCGAAAAACACTATCTCACAATAAAAGTTGCACAGTGTCTTGCACGATAAATAGATATGTCTTGTATAGGGTAAATAATGTAGGTGATACAATACCAGTAATATTAACTTTTGATCAAAGCAAGCTACCTAATGATAGATCATAACTAAATATCAACTGAGCTCCTGTATGTCATGACATAGAAATACATTTGCCTGCTTACTGGCTTTGTTTATGTGTCTTTAGTTTTATTGCCTAACTAGCTGGAGTACCAGTCTGTGGGACAGGTGAAATAAAAACTCGTTTTTTTCCCTTAACATAATAAACATTAAAAGACCAATAAAAATACATAAAGGTACCAATACTGAAAAGAAAGACATACTGTTTTTAAGAATTCTATCCCCCCCCCCCCAGTGGCACAACGGTATATCTACGGACTTACAACGCTAGAAACCGGTTTCGAAACTCGTGATGGGCAGAGCACAGATAGCCCATTTTGTAGCTTAGTGCATAAGTTCAAATAAACAAAGAATTCTATCAATATGATAGAACCTCTCCTCATGACCTTTCTCATGTTATCCTGTATCACTGTGTGAAGTTTGGTGCTGATTGATCACAAAATGTGGAAACGTATACAGATACACACATATATTGACATGTATTTATATAGATGATTTGTCTGTTGTAGAATTTGTTTTTGCATCTTCATTTTTGTTACCTAAGATGTATGCTTATTCCTGTTTCTGTCGTAACTCGTGTAATACGTTATTCAAATAAATAACAAATATTTCAAAAATTAGAATCACAAAACAGTGCTATAATAGCGAAAACGTTAAAACGGCTCATTTGTCGTCCTCTGGAGGTTGTCCATGCAATCTCTGCTCATTCTTGACAGGAGCTAAAAATGTTCGAAGCAATGATAATATCGTAAAAAATAGCAAAGGTTTAAACTGAAAATGTGTTTTTTGAGATCATTTGTCTTCGGTCACATTGCATTTAAAATGTATTTACAAAGACATGCTAAAGAAAACAGCGTAAATCTACGTGTCGATAAAGAAAATTAACAATATATAATTCTACTTCAGTTTTTGCTTGTGCCCACCATAGGTATCGAAACCCGGTGTTTAGCGTTATAAGCCTTCAGACGTACCGCTGGTTCACTGGAGGCCTACTAAATTCAACAATAACATTCACCGAAGTTTCAAATTTTATAGAGGAAAAGAAACTTCCCAATTAATGACATTTACTCTCCAGTATCTTATTTCGAAGTACACATAAGCTTTATAAATATTTTAAAAAAGAAAAGAAAACCTATAGTTGGTATGTCTACTGAATTATTCTTAAAAATATTTGTAGAAAGTTATCAGGAACAAATACGTAAAATGAAACATTCTAGATACTCATTCAGATAGCTAATCGATTTAGTTCGGATTTAATTTCGTGGCAAGTTCTTTGATATACCTTTCTATGCACGCAACTTGTTAATATTTATTAAAAACATATGGTTCAAACTCAAACACTTAATGATCATGGGCGTTAAGGTGTTGTATTACAGTAAATAGTCATTGTAAGATATGCAAAACTTAACTTATTTGGATTTATTTTAGTACTAGCAGAGACCCACAAAACATTTGCGGCCAAATTGGTATCTTTATTGCAACAGTACTTCTTTAAATACATGATTTCTAAAATAATACAAAAGAATTCCAATTGCAGACATTAGTTAAGCCTATATTCGATAGAGATAAATAAACACTGTAATTTGTGAACGTTTTTTTTTGCTTTAGTTTAGTTCAAGCTAAACTTTACCATACATAATAATATTAGTAAATAAACTTATGATGTTATTCTACGACTTAATTAAACTTAGAAGTTTTATTAATATGCTGTTGTACAAAATTTCCGTCCGCGTTTTGTTTACATCCGTTGATATGAAGTGCGCGCGCATGCGCATTTTCAGGACAGACAAAAAGTGTGTATTATTATAATATATTTTACAATGACAGACAAAGACAAACAAACGGAGTGCACGTGCTTTGTAAATTGTTTTGTTCAAGGTTTGCAGGATCCTGTGTTACTGTAATACAAATATTCGATTATTTTAATTCATAATAATCAGATGTAACAAAATGCAAATATAATCGGCATTCTTTTAAGAGTTGGATGTTGTCGTTTGCATTATTTTCAAACGAAAAGTTATAAAATGGGCCATAAAAGCTGTTCTCTTCGCAGGGATCGAAGCCCCAAATTTTAGCTTTATAAACCTTCAAACTTATCGCCGAGTCACAGGGGAGTGGAGGCGAAGGCATAATGCTTTGATTTACTAACTAGGATTTTTAGTAAGTGTTAGAAGAATGCACTGGGTGTATGGGAGAAATTAAATTATGCTTAATGTTCAACAACTTCTGCAATAAACTGTTGAAATATACAAGAAAGATGCTTGAAAACCAAGAGAATCTAAGAGATAAAAGAAATTTAAAGAATCGAAAGGATCTTTACAATAACTTAAAGAAAGTCGGTAACCAATTAGTATGTACTTTACAGTTTGAAGTCTGTTTCAATGCTTATGCTCAAATACTGGTTATGCCTAACTTTGTAAGTTGGGCTTATTAATTTAGAGTAAATTCGATTTAACAAGTTTGAAACTAGGAGATTAGTGCTTCAGTATAAACAAGACAAGGGGAATAGTGACATTAAAGTTTAACAAGTTAGTTCAAATCACGAGAATTTGGAGATACGTAACTCCTTAAAACTCCTGGAAGAATTGAAGTTTAATGAGTTATTCTTGTTAAATTGTCAAACTTACATGTACATCATTAAAGTTTAAATAATTATGCATCTCTGTTGAAATATTAACATATTCTTTATGTCAAGCATAAAATAGGCTCACTAGTAATATTTTGTTTTCTTGAAGACGACACGTTAAATATTTCTCACCTTTTCACTCATTTTATAGTTATGGTGTGTTCAACTGACAAAAAATTATACATATTGTTAGGTCTCCGTTCGTTAGTTAATTTTCCGTAAATTCGTTCCGACGAAACTTTAGTGACACAAGTCCTTTCTTAAATAAAACTGGTTTATTCTCTCTGAATACAACTTTGCGATACACTTAATTTCAACAGTCGCTCTATAACAAACGCTATAATTCACAACGAACTTCTAACGTGCTCAACAATATTCTCTCTGACTGCAGTTCAATTACTCATCCACTCTCGTCACGTTGTGACCGTTTTATATATACAAGACTAATACATATCTAGTAAACGCTAGAGCATTCATGAAGGAACAGGATATTTCTAGAAGGACGTGGCGTGATGGTAGTCACGTGACCTCGCTGATGCAACAATAT
>NW_013671342.1:52898-62936 GCF_000517525.1 Limulus polyphemus
CCACTACTGGTCTCCTTGAGGCTGACTTGTTGGTAATATTCCTCCTACACTGGCTCCTCAAATGTCCGTGCTCTCCACAGTTTATTCTCTCTGAATACAACTTTGCGATACACTTAATTTCAACAGTCGCTCTATAACAAATGCTATAATTCACAACAAACTTCTCACGTACTCAACAATATTCTCTCTGACTGCAGTTCAATTACTCATCCACTCCCGTCACGTTGTGACCGTCTTATATATACAAGACTAACACATATCTAGTAAACGCTAGAGCATTCATGAAGGAACAGGATATTTCTAGAAGGACGTGGCGTGATAGTAGTCTCGTGACCTCGCTGATGCAACAATATAATACAAGGTTCAACAGCAAATGTAAATTACATGATAAAATATTTATATATGATAGGTCAATTAAAGTTTAAGATTCTACGTGATATTAAGGTACAAATATAAATGTTTTATATATATTAAAGTTCTAAACTATAGTTTAAAGTTAATTTTACTTGAGGGATTAATAAACGAATCAGATGTAATACTTCATATAAAATAGATTGGCTTAATATTAGTTATATAAGTTTTTACAATACGTCATAGTTCATAGGTAGTTTACTTCATACAATATTTCAAGGTTTACTATTTTAATAATATCGTAACTCAACGCTATGCTATTCTTCAATGTTGAGTAGTTACATAATACAGTATTTCAAGGTTTAGTATTTTCGTCATGCCATATTTCAACGTTAAGTGGTTACATAATACAGTATTTCAAGATTTAGTATTTTCGTCATACCATATTTCAACGTTAAGTGGTTACATAATACAGTATTTCAAGATTTAGTATTTTCGTCATACCGTATTTCAACGTTAAGTGGTTACAAAACGTTATTTAAATGTTTATCAACACCGTATTTCAAGGCTAAATATGTTTGTAATACTATTGTCCAGTGTTAAGTGTTTACACATTAAACTTGAATTCAAGGTAGGTACATATATTCACTCAGAACGACGTTTCGAATATGTACAAAAAAATACCGAAATCTTATGACAAGGAACACACATAAGACGTATAGGGTATCCCCCAAAAATTGTACCTATTTTGGGTCATGTGTTTAAATGCCTGTGCACTGTGATATATATATATATATATAACTAATCATTATTTTCTATTTAGGGAACCCCAAGTTACGAACATGGCAAGATTGACACTTATTCAACGAACGAAAAATTTTGAGTGGTGACGCCAGACAAAAAGTGTGGTACAGATACAGCGTAGCTATTGCAGGTATTTTGGTGTTGCAGAAGAACTATTTCTCGGACTGTGTCAAAATTTCTTACAACGGGTACTGTTAACCAGGTTAACTATCATTAAATGATTGAGGAATTTTACCTTCCTGAACTAAACAAACAGTATCGTTGAAGAAATGTAGGTATTCGCATGAGAACACAGTGCTTCCAGCAGGACGAGGCAACTCCTCATTCAGCCAGGGAAACAAGGTGATACCTTCGTGAAAAATTTCCAGACCGACTGATTCCTCTTTATGAGAATGTGAAATGGCCTCCATATTAACCTGATATGCCACCAACATACTTCTTTATATGGGGTTATCTATTTAGAGAATCAATCAGTTCAATTACAATGTCCGCCCGGAGATTCGGAACATCCTTCTACAAACATTTCTTGATGTGATGGCAGCCCGAATGCAGGCTGTTATGTGAAAAGGTGGAGCCTACGTCGAACATATGGTGTGAAGAGGGATTATGGGAACATAAACTTTCAACATTAGTTTCTTTGTAATTAAGCACAAAGCTGCACAATGGGCTATCTGTACTCTGCCCACCACGGGTATCGAAACCCGGATTCTAGCGTTGTAAGTCCGCAGACATACCGCTGTGCCACTGGGGGCGTTCAACATTAGTTTTTAAATAAATGCATTTATTATTTGGTTTCACCCGATTTAGCACTTTTTGGGACATCCGACATATTTCTATAGGCCACATGATTAGTGTTGAAACATCTTAGCTGTAATATTTTTATATTTCATCAAATGCTTTTTTAAAAGTTCTATATTTTTCAAGCTGAAAGTGCGTAAAATGTTCATTTAAGTATAACAGTACTAGTGATATTCAGTGACACAATGGGCTGTCTGTGCTCTGCTCCGGCAAGTATCGAAACCCGATTTTTAGCGTTAAAAGTTCTCAGACTCACAGCTGATCATTTTTTCTTGTAATGTTTGTTTTAAGTACAATGAGGCTCGAAATGTCTTAATTTCACTTACATACAAACTACACGGAGGGCACTGTGAGAGCACGAACTACGAAACTATTTCTACTTGTAACAATATTCTTAGTGTTCATTATCCACAATTTTTGTAGTGCTACCTTTAAATAATTATAGATAATATAACTACGTAATTGCCAACATCGATGTTATTTTTCGTGTGACTATCCACAGTGACAGTACGTTGAAGATAACTGTAAATATATAGTGTGTAGTATTCCACTTGGAATAAATTCAATGACAACAGTATCATTACACTGCACAGTGAAATAATTTTACTTGAGTATTTTATACAGGGTAAAATATTGTTGTTAGTTCCTGGCTGAGCGAAGAGTAGTTGCTAGGGTGGTGCTTGCAGACTGCAAGATCCAAGGTTCGCGCCATAACATCATTGAAGATCCTCCGCACTTCCAGTTATGCTTTGATTTATAAGTTAGGTAAGTAATTTGCAGTTAAAAGTCTGTTTAAACTCTCACATACTGAGTTATTACCATGTGATGATGTTTTACATGTTACTGGTGTTATTGTATCTACAAGATGTCTAGCTAAGGCGAATCGCTACAGATGGGAATAAGAGGCTATACTAATAGACTACTATGGGGCATAGAGTATATTAAAAACTACAATGATAAAATATATAATGCTGAAAACGGATATGTTGAAAATTGTTATTTATAGATTGAGTGGATGCTGCTGATTCGCTGCTTCCCCTCTGATAAGTATGTTAAGGACACTACAGAGGGCTTGCATGTGATGTCACAAACTTTCTGTCTCATTAATCGCCGCCATGTTGGACGTAAAAACTTTCCCTTCTGGTAACCAATGGTCATTCATATGAAAACAAAATTCGCATGTTTTTAGTTCTGTGACCAGTTTTGAAAAATGGGCAGAAGGCTATTCAGTTTCTTGACATACCTTTTATACATGCAACGTGCTGTTCAAATTGGAAATACCAGCACTATCAATATTTCTGTCTCACAACATCTCCGCCTCCCAGTGGCTTACCGTTAAAGTCTGTTGGCTGACATCGCTAAAAATTGGGTTTCGATATTCGTGGTGGGCACAGTACAGATAACCCATTATCTCGTAGCTTTGGGCTTAACAACCAACCAAATAAACACAAGAGATCAAATTTTGCGTATATGATTAATTTGTTTGCGTACGTACGTAAAACAGAGTCAAAGCTGACAGATGGGGATTGAATGCATATAGAGAAAATAGGCGAGGGAAGTACTTTGGGTGTAAAACACATGAAAATGTCTATAGAAGTTTATGAAATATCATGCCATTCGAGAGGAACATAGACAGTAAAAAATCCAAGTTTGGAGGTTGCGCTTGGTAACAATATGTGATATTATGGATAAATGTTCCTAAAGAAATGTCAGGCCATATTGATAGTTGCTCGTATTCAGGTTGGCCCGGCATGGCCAGGTGGATAAGGCGCTCGACTCGCAATCTGAGGGTCGTGGGTTCGAATCCCCGTCCCACCAAACATGCTCGCCCTTTCAGCCGTGGGGGCATTATAATGTGACAGTTAATCCCACTATTCATTGGTAAAAGAGTAGCCCAAGAGTTGGCGGTGGGTGGTGATGACTAGCTGCCTTCCCTCTAGTTTTACACTGCTAAATTAGGGACGGCTAGCGCAGATAGCCCTCGTGTAGCTTTGCGCGAAATTCAAAAACAAACAAACAATATTCAGGAATCACTGCGATTAGATTCACAACGCTTATTTCGTAGAATGTGAGATGTCGAATGCAAATTACTTTACTCAGATTTCATGATTTCTACAAATTATTTCCGAAGAACATAACAAAGCAACAACCAAGTACGAAAGTTAAGCCTACCAGCATAGAGATTAGAGTTCAGCGTAGCTGGAAGAAGCATTTAATCCCCCCAGGCCTGACTAGCTCTCTCCAGGCGACAATATAATCTCATCACCAGTAATACTTGTAATAAACTTCTGTGATTAATGTATAAAGTCAACAGTGGAACGTAACGTAATATAGCAATTTTTGTGCGTTGTATAAGCCTATTAAATTAATCATAAGCGTTCTTCCGTAATGTTAAGTCAACAGTAGTTTGAAAACGGCATCTAATTGGGGTGCTGGTATACATTTGGCAATTTGTGTCATATCAGTTGATCTGCCTTTTTTTTTATTGGGCGAAGATTTGGTTAAATGTTCAATTTTAACATAATGAGTATAAACGCTTATGACTTCTTGAATTATCAAACAGAGCAAAGAGTTAGTGTCACGACTGCTATAATCCAGCAGTATACAGAACTACAGTTGGGAAACGGTTTCGAATTGAGAGTTCAATTAGCATCAGTCTATGTAGATCGGGCGTCGATATAGTGAAGCCATTCTGTCCAGGACCTAACAGACAGAAAGTCCAGCGTCCGTGGTAGTCTGGCAACGCCTGAGAATAGAAAGTGTAGAGCGGATTATATGCTATAGTGGAACTCAATTGCTTTTATATAATTGTTTCTCTGAGGTATAACATATCTTAAGCCGCGGCACAGCGGCTCATAGAATGGGCCTGAGTTTTTTTTTGTTTTTTTCAAGTACAAACTTTTAGCTCATAGCTCCGCCATCTCTTGACCGATTTGAGATCCAAATACATTTATGGACTCAGGAGGTCAAACTCTTTTGATTGACGTATTTGACCACGCTCAAGGTATCATAGATTAATTCACTTTAATCCTGCCTAAAATGATTTCAAGTGCTACGGCTACTGAAGATTCCCTCTTGTTTCAACATATTGCAATAGTACCTATAGAGACCAAGAACATTAGGAGAGTGACTGAAAATAAACGAATTGCTAGGACTTTCTTTTGCTGCCATCTGTAGGATTTAGATTTAATCTTATACCTCCCACGTTCTGGTGGTTTTATAGATTTGTGATTAAGCGCAGAGTAACACAATGGGTTATCTGTGCTCTGCCAACTGCAGGTATGGAGATCCGATTTTTAGTGTTATACGTCCTCAACTTTCCGCTCAGTTATAGGGTGGCAAGCTACGCAGTTACGTTGACGTGAAGCGAATAAAAATTATAATACAATGTCCATAATTTTTCGTTGATAACAATTGTTTTTGTTTATTGATGAACAAAAGTATCGGTTAGGGCCCTCGACTCGCAATCTGTGGGTCGTGAGTTCGAATTTCATCAGCAAACATGCTCGCCCTTTCAGCCATAAGGCGTTATAATGTGACGGTCAATACCACTGTCTGTTATTAACGAGTAGCCTAAGAGTTGGCGATGGGTGATGTTGAATAGCTGATTTATCTCTAGTTTATCACTTCAAAATTAGGGACGGCTATTGTAGATAGTCCTCGAGTAGCTTTGCTCAAAATTCAACAACAACAAATGAAAAATCATTTTGACGCATTCTTAAAAATAGTGTCTTTTGGTTCTCTGATATTTTATCTGAAGTATTTCACTAATATAAGTTAATTTGCTTAAGTTTTTGTCAGAGAATCTTTCAGTCAGTTAGCGCCTCACATACGTCTAATTATTCCAAAGGACTGAATAGTATGCAGTGTTCATTAACCATGAACTACAATTTGACAGGTAGTAAACGTATTAAATGTAACGTATTGAATCTAATTCACCAGAATATTTTTTCGTTGTTGTCATACAGTAATATTTCAATAAGACAAAGAGAAATATGTTGTCACAGAAAACCGATTTTAAGCGTTATATGTCATCAGAATTACCATTGAGCCACCGATGATGAGGGGTTATTGAAACATAATATATATTGTGGTAAAAGTTAGATGTGTAAGTTGATACTTTTGGTAATAGTTCAAAATTGTATTCCCCCTCAAGTTTCTTTTGTGAAATTGTTTTCACAGATTGAGCAGTATATCTCAGAAAAACAAAGACATCTTGGAAGGAACAACATGAATGAACTGCCAAGATGTTTATGTGCTGCCATCTATAGTTGTAAGAATTAATCATATTTCTCTAATGTTGAGGCAGTTTTAAGGACTTCTGAAAATATTCTGGTTTTATAATAATTTCCTAAATCCCAACCTCGCCCGAAATTTTTATAACTTTGTTGAAAATTAATTACGCTACGATTTGAAAAAAAAATGAAATTAATGATAACAAGTTCAGAAACCTAATGTGTAAAAATTCTGAATCTTTTTACTTGATGTATTTTAAATACTACTGTCTTTTGTTACTTAATGTATTAAATAAAGTTGTATACTTAGATTTTCACTGAGTATACTTATGGTTTTCACTTGTGGAAAATGTTAAAAGCATATGATTTTTTTAACGCAAATTAATATTTTTTCTAATTGTTTGCACTACTTATAAGAAAGGGTTGAATATTGTGTAATGTTCATATATTTTATGAATTATAATATGGTAATTCATTAGAATAATATGTTAAATCTGGTTCTCCAACACCTCTTCCATGTGTGGTTATACACACTAATATTAAAAGAGCTCAGTTTGGAAGATGCTAAGTAATATTTACATTTTAAATTATTTTTGCAAGGTCACCCAAGAGATTAGATGTAACATATTCTATGCCTACAATATTTACTGTTTAACGTTTATTATAACAGGAAAAACGTTCTACTTTGTACGGTCTAACTTTTAGGGGCACTCGATTAATAGTCTGCGAATCGTGGCTTCGAATCTTTTAGCTGTAGGCGCGTTAAATGTGATGGTCAATTCCACTTTTTCGTTGGTAAAAGTCTAAAATAGTATCCCAAGAATTGGCGGTGAGTCTATTATTTCTAAATTAGGGACGGCTAATGCAGCGCAAAATTCAACAAAAACAAAACAAGCTTTGCACGAAACATATGTAAGCTAACACGGTAAATAGTTTATACACTACTGTTATTGTAATACTACCTTATAAGTTTTGTTACTTTACACTGGAATCGTAAGAAGGTTTTACCTGCTACTTGTCTCTGGGGGCTTATCACGCTAAAAATTGGATTTCAATACCAGCAGTGGTCACAACATACATAGACCATTATTTAAATTTGTAGTTATGAACAAAAACAAACAAAACATTAATTTGCAAAGCCAGATCCAATGCTCTAATATTTCTAACAGTAATATTTGTTTATTCACCTAAACGTCGTGTTTTGAAAGCACTGAGGTAAATGGCCAAGTCAGAAACAGGCATAGACGTATCTAATATTGAACTGAGGACCAGAGGGAAAACTATCAATCGGTATTACCTGCTAGGTTCAACCACGGTTAAAATGTTGGAGCAGTCATTGATTTTTACGTAGTCCTGTGTGCTGAAAATATTTCAATAGTTAGATTATGCTTCTGAAATATTAAATTGCAGATTTATCAGGTACCTTGTATATACTACCTCAAAATTCATGGAAACACGTCGCACTGAACCTCTCCTCCATCCACATTCACACACGCCTATAGTATTTGCTCCATTAGTTGGCTATTCTTAGCGGAATAGTGAGATTAACTGCCACTCTTGAAATGAACCTACAGCTGAAAGTGTGAAGCGTGTTGAGTAGCACCTCGACTCGAACTCAAGACCCTAGGTTCCCCAGTCTAATACGTTAACCAACAGACCACGCAAAAGTTTGCGTCACTATTAATGTCTGAACTCAATGTCGAAACAAGTTTAACTGTAACATTCTAAGATTGGTACTAACAATTACACTTAACTAACGCATAAAATATGTATACCTACGTAGAAGAACAACTGTAAGACTATGTTTTAGCACTACAAGAAATTCTATAAATTAAAAATATTATCACGAAACTAAATTATGAGACACCAGGGGGCCTTTCGGCCCTTCTTGGATGTCCTGACTCCTAAATTCCCTCAAACAACAACAACAACAAACAAACAGAAAACGAATCGCCAAATCCAACACTTACCCCCCCCCCCAAATGTTTATCAGTCCTTTTCTTAGATTCTTGTAAAGTACCACTCTCTACCACTTTTTCCCATAAATTACAAGTTAAACTTATGATATTTAGATTTGAAGTAACAGAGCTCTAGCACTTGACATTACGAGGCTTGTGTACGATGAAGAAGTAGGGTCAAGTATGTGAATAATGTGACTTTCATAGTTCTTAACGTCAGTGCAGATTTCCTTGGATCAAGAGACTTAGCTGAATGTTATATTATGTTTAGAGTATTTGTGAGGGGTGAAAAACTTTTATAGTGCAGGTATTGTGGTCCATCAGTCGGTTTTTGGTACTAATCAGTGTGTAAAAACAATCATCTTTCAGAGTAAGAATTATGTCCTGACTAACTGAATAATCATTCAAAGTGAATTTAATAGAACTATGAAAAATAATCATCCATATAGCGTTTCCTGATTCTTGGTTTGTCTGTATAACTTTCTAATAGTCTAGTTTTTAAGTCTGCCATAAAACATTGGCATAGTTTGGTGGCATTTTGGTACTAGCAGCCATGCCTTTTGTCTGGATAAAGTAGTAGTTATTTGCAGTCAAAACCATTAAGAGTAAGAACGAGTCTACCTAAGTTTATGGTTGTCTCTGTGTGTCAAAATTTCATAAATTAGATTCATGAGTTTTCATATCTATATCGTGTGGGGTGTTTGTGTAAAGAGAAAATATGCCCATAGATTAAAGAAGAGTGTTTGTAGGGAGTGAGCCTTTAGTGTTAGCGTATCAAATACAGCTAAAAAACCTGTGTCGTGTCTTTAATTTAAGATGGTATATATATATATATATGAGGGATGTCTTCGATGTAGTGGTCGACGTAGACAAATGAGTTTCCAGTAGGCATACCAGTGTTAGAAATAATCGGACGACCAGAAATGTTAGGTTTGTGTATCTCTGGTGACATGTAAAAGCGACCTCCAGTGGGATGTTTAGGCTAAAGAAACTCTAGAGAGTTTCGTGACTGACTGACGTATTGGTTTTTCTCCAACTGTTAAGTACTTCCTTTTTAGTTTAACGAATTGCGGCTAGGGTTCACAGATATATATATTTCTTTTCTGTAGTAGTAAATATCATCAGGTTGTCAATTTTGTTAAGGATAACAATGGCGCCCCTTTTTTCAACTGGTTAAATAACAACGTATTTGTCATTGTTATGGTATAAAAGACTGTTTAGCTTAGATATTATTGATTAAGTTATTTTGTGAGTGAATATCTTATTATTGTTTAGTTTCTGTTATAATAAGAGTAAAAAGCAGACGATTATAGGTAGTTTTGTTAATAATTCATTGATGTTGAGACTATCGAACGTCGCGTGGAATACATTGACGTCGAGAATATAGAAGGCAGACAGACAATAACAGACAGATAATAGCAGAAGAAAGTATAGTTACAAAAGGAAAGGTTCGGAGGGAAGTGGACTACTGTAGAAGTGATAGGTCTAACGAGTTACATAGGCTTAGCATTTAATATGTTAGAGTGAGACTAACAGTAGAAACGGAGATAAGAAAAATAATTTATTCCGTCAATACGTGGTTCTAAAGTAATTGAATCAGCCTGAGTGCACTTTGACAAAAGGAACAGAGGATCTTCAGAAGCAAGAAGACCAAACGATTACGGTAACTCGCACCACAATTGTAAGTGAATCACACACAGAATACTAGTATTACTAATACGATAGTAATAGAGAAGATAGTTCCGCTTGTCAACTGAAATTCTAAAGTAACTGAATAGGCCAAAGTGGACTTTTGACACGAAGGAGAGAACTACATATATAGTGTTTATGATATGTCTATAATATCTATGGAGTTGAAGAATTTGTTGTACATACATTTAAACTGTTCAGAT
>NW_013671343.1:0-2219 GCF_000517525.1 Limulus polyphemus
AAACGTTGCGTCATAGTAGTCACGTGACTCGCTGACGCAACAATACTATAAAATATAAGGATATTAAACATTCTGTACTAACGGGGCTTGAACATTGGACCCTTGACTCACACAACCATTCTGAGATTGAAGCTTTTACCAACTGTGGTACTAGGTCTCAAGTATCAAGCAGACAAATTTCTATCGTAACTGTCACAGTATAATAAGCTTTAATATTTAAAAAAAAATTGTTGATTAATGTAATATTTTACATCACAAATGTTATTTTGATATAATATTTTTTGATGAATAAATGGTTTTCCAGCTTTATGTTTCCAACCTTCAACGTAGTTTGGATGTTTCATCTGAAAACTTAAATTTGTTTTTCTTACCCCCTCCTTCCTGTCAAATTGAGGGTTCATATCTTTATATTTTCAGATTGCATTAGTTACAAATGATACACATGTATGTTTAGACAGCCTTAGGTTTTATTAAGGTCTTCTGAAGCCATATTGAAGTAAAGACATACTCCATTTTTTAAGTTTATTTCATTAATACTATTTAAACAAATCTTGAACATTGTTATTACTGTTTTATTACTAGTAATAATATGTTTTTTACATACATAGTTCGTTTGCTTATTTGTTGCTAAGTGCAAAGATACACAACGGGCTATGAGTACTGTGTCCACTACAGATATTGAAATTGGGTTTTTAGCATTATGAAACTTCAGAACTGCTGTTAAGCCACTGGAAAGCTACATACTTAGAGTTAAAATTGATGTTAAACAGTTAGTTATATCAGAAATGCTTTCAACAACCAATTCTCAATGTCTTTGACACAATGCAGAGCATACATCAACTTATCCAAAACCTCCACCTTCCATGTAACTTATTGCACATGTATCATGAGTATATACACAAGTCCTGCTTTCCCACCAACAGCCAAGTTTCTTTGTTTGCAGTCATGATAATGTAACATATTCTGCCCAATTGTGGAGAGATGGTTAAGAATGTATTTTAGAGTACCTGTTTTAAATTCATTTTAATTTTAGAAAAGCAAAATTCAAATCAGGTAAACTTACCTCTGAAATACTAAAAGTTAGAATACACACATTTAAATGGAGGATGGAACTGGAGAGCATCATGAGAAACTAATTATCCAAAAGTAAGACTCTTAAGCAGGAAGATAACAGCCTAGAACACAACAAATGAATTAAGCAGTCAAACTTAGTTTGAGTAGAATCACAAACCAGAGTGAAGGTCAATGGACTGGACCCTTGAAAGAATGAAATGCAGTGGACCAGCTTCAAGGAGACTGGACAAAAGTAAGGATACTCAGAAAGATACTTTACTCAGAATGTTACCACCCCCCCATTCCAGAGATTCCTTATTACTGCACAACCTCCATTTAAACATAAATGGGTGTCACCTGTAGAGCCATCCACATTCCCAGGTGAGGTAAAAGATGGTGGCAAAACAACTAACTAGGGTCAGATCAGTTTTAAGAATAAGAGACCAGTAATAACTAAAGACTGGACATGCTCCAGTAGCTAAGGCCCTTCCCCCTTCATCCTACTTTGAGAAAGCCAGACAAATCACAAAACCAGCTTAGTTAGTGAGCACCAAGAAAGAATCAATAAGTCCTAAGATCCAAGAATGGATCTGACAATTTGAAAATAGAGCAATGGGAACACTGTTATGGTTAAGGAAAAAGACATAAGGTGAAACATCTATTGTAATTGAAGCTATGAGGCATCATATGGAGAACAGACACCTCCCTCTCATGGAACTCTAGCATGAAGAGTGGAATGTTATGTATGACAAAGATAGAGGTATATGTAACATGCGAGAGTACCGACTAGATGAATCCATACACAGAGTATCATATTATAAGGAAAAATCATGAATTTTCCTTTGTATATTCATGTAATTGCTCAACCTCAGACACCCACAATACAACTAACTGGGTATTGGATGGTACAGAAACACCTGGGTTGCCAGACACAACACAGGTATATGAGTCCAAGTGGTAAACAAGCAGGTAATAATGAATAATTCACCTATTATGGATTTTGTTTGGCTTGAAGAATCACAGCTGGAGTCAAATGTAATCTCGAAGCTGAAGAAATAGCAACATGGTGTAAATAAAATTTTAAGAACATATTCAGATTTATTTACATCCCAGCCTGCATGGTATTGTTGCGTCAGCAAGTCACATGACTAGTGTGACGCCACGTT
>NW_013671343.1:2672-4806 GCF_000517525.1 Limulus polyphemus
AATTGAACTGCAGTCACAGGGTATTGTTTGAAGTTAACATTCGTTCGTTATAGTGTTTGTTTTAGCGCGAATATTGAAAATAAGTGTTTCGTAAAGTTTTATTCGGAAAGAATAAACCAGTTTTATTAAGTAAGGACTTGTGTCACTAAAGTTTCGTCGGAACGAAGTTACGGAAAGTTAATTAACAAACGGAGACGTAACAGTATCCTCTAAATGAAACTGCACCCAGGATGCCAATTAGGTCAAATGTAACCCAAAATCCACTTTTAAGGTGTTTAGGAACATCATGGTAAACAATATGGATCAACTGCACAAGCCAATCTATCAATATATCCAGACAATATTTGAGGAGCTTCATTCATTGTATGAAAGACTAGGTACAAGTAAGATAACAACAAATAGCTCTGACTAGCCATAAAAGAATGTTTTTCAGAATGAGAATCTAGATTAGACAGGATGAATACCAGAACAGAAGATTAACAAAGGTTACCTTCTCTTGCAGTCTAAGTTCAAGTAGAAAAGTGAGAATTGGGTATAGGTATGAGGCTTTAAAGCAGATAATGTATGGAAAAGCAACAAAGGTGTACATATTGGAATGTCTTCTGCCTGGTGCAAGCAATAAGAAAAAATATGCTATGAGAAGAATTCAAGAAATGTAAAAAACTAGGTCAAATCCATTTAAGACAAGTGTCTAGGATATCAAGGTTATCAAAGACAAAAGGCTCAGAACAGGTCTTTAAACAATATGAAGAAATGAGACTGGTAGTTTTCTGGCATGTAAAAGTGGCATTTAAGGCAGCTTTATAATAAGCTGTATAAGCAACTGATAAGCCATGATCATAAAATAAAAACATGAAAAAAAGCAATTTCTTGAGGAGTTCGAGACAGATATGAAAATACCATGTCTAATACACAAATTTCAGAAAGTAGCCCAATAGGACTGACACACCCAGGGAAGAGCAACAGCAAGAGTAAACTGTTAATCAAGCCATTCTAGATGAAAAATTGGCTTCTCAGTAAAAGCATTTAACAACAGTCAACCGTGATGCCAAAGACACTGAATGTGTGAAAAATGGATGTTCAAGATCATCAAAGGAGATGTGGCTAAAATTGAATAATTACTCTGAAGAAGAAAGTCTCAAATAACACAAATTCACAGCATGCAAGGCAGAAAATACTGTTAACTGATCAAACTAGAAAACCACATGAAACACCTCCCATAAAAAAAGAAAAAAAAGAATTTGAGGGGCAAAAACTTGAGAAGTAAGATGAATAGCTGAAGATAAACCTGCTAACAGATTATAAACAAACTGAAATACTACTAAAATCTAAGAACATCAGGAGAAGGTAGAAAACATAAAGATCCAATAACTGAACGATTTAATATTACATTATGATCCTAAGGCATGAAATAATTTTTTCAAGATTTAAAGCAGACATATCTGAGAAAAAGAGAAATTATGCCACCACTCTATACAAAGTGAAGGTAAAAAGATAGTTTTCTTTTTATAATCATCATCACCATCATTAGAAAATGAGCATCCACATGAATGTCACACTCACCAAGAACACCAGCAGACAATATAAAATTAATGATGTGAATGTACTGATCATCAATAAAGGCTGATAGTGTAGCAAAGGGATCTTGCTACATGCTAGTGGTAGACTACACATAAAATTTTCAGTACTGGTAGAAATATATGCAGTAGTTAATATTAACTTCAGAATTGACAGTATGTGAAGTTAACACCATGACTGCTAATAAGAAAATCTGACTTATGGCATGCAAGCAGGTCTTATGCATGTCTTTCTGAAGCATTTACATAAGTCATGTGAACAGTGGGAAAGTGGAGAATACTGAGTAACTCGATGTATTCTTACTCGATGTATTAAGGACAATCAGAACTGAAAACATATGTTTGATTGTTGACATTATAAAAGCAACTAATTGGAAAATAAAAAGCTTTTATTATTTTAGAGGTAAATCAACCTGATTTGAATTTTAAATTTGGTATAAATGAAACATGTAATACAGGAAAATAAGGTATTGTTGCGTCAGCAGTCACATGACTACAGTGACGCAACGTTTCTAGAATTATCATGTCTCTTGGCGAATGGTCTAGTAATTACTAGA
>NW_013671343.1:5771-12581 GCF_000517525.1 Limulus polyphemus
CTGTTATTGGTTTATTGTATATGGTTATTGTTCAGGACCAACAATATTAAGGAGGGGCAGTGTTGCGTCATCGAGATCACGTGACTATTCTCACGCCCTCTAGTTTCTAGAACTATCCTGTACCTTGGCGAATGCTCTAGCAATTACTAGATATAGGGTAGTCTGGTATATAAAAGAGGGTGACAACGTGACGGGAATACAATAATTTGTGTGTAGGTAATGATTAATTGAACTGCGGTCAGAGAGAGACGTATTGTTGAAGTTAACGTTCGTTCGTTATAGTGTTTGTTTTAGTGCAAATATTGAAATTAAGTGTATCGTAAAGTTATATTCGGAAAGAATAAACCAGTTTTATTAAGTAAAGACTTTTGTCGTTAAAGTTTCGTCGGAACGAAGTTACGGAAAAGTTAATTAACAAACGGAGACGTAACAATATCTTGTAATAAGAATGAATGATAAAAAAATTTAAGTAAAAGCAGTATTTTGACTTTTATTGTGACTTTGGACTTTATCTAAATGCAATAAAGGTAAATTTCTTTATGTCTAAATTCTTTGAAAAACTGTTTAGACAAATCACATTATCTCACCAGAAAAATTAAATCACTTACTTCTTGGTTAAGTAAAGGATCTTCAACTGCAGAGATTGCTTGACTATTCTTAGAGAGTGAATCTTCATATTTCTGGAAAGCACCATTTTTCAAGTGAAATAAGTCACTTTTAGCTTCAGAACACTGCTCTATTGTTTCATCAGTTTCAGAATAACCACTTACAACTTTCTCATGTTGCTCTTTATCTACTAACAAAATAACGTCTTTCTTCTCACTGCCAACTGATTCTTCTGTCATGGCAATGGATGCTGTTAGGTGGAAAAGAATACTTAATAGAAATATTTATAGGAAAATAATAATAAACTTATATAGAAGTAGCTGATATTTTCTCTGACTACATGTTGGATCCAAGCTTTGAGTATAGTCTCAGAAAGCACCAGACAACAGAAATCAAGTTCCCAAAACACAAAATTTTCTGGTGCTGTCTACACTGATTGATCAAGCTTCTCTTTTGGCAATGGGACGTGGTAGCTACCTTTATTACAGTAATTAGACACAAACATCTGTAAGTTTCATATGATTACAATCTATTCCCATATAGATATCAGTTAGACTTATTTCTATGGTTAAACCAGAAAAAACCCCACCATCTTGCTATCTAGACTAATTATTTCTCATGCATTTAACTCCCATCAATCTATAAAGATACCACCAAAAGCATAACAATAATTACTGTCAAGTTTGTCTGTAATAATAGTCTTGTTGGCTGCTTACTGTCATGAAAGCAGGCTTACGCAGTCCTGAAAGTCTTCTGTCAAGGAAAGAAGAATTTGGGATGAAAAACATGATAATGGACAAATGTAAATACGAAAGTTATAATTTTCCTAAATGAAAATGTATTTCCAATAGGTACTTCCCGCTTCTCACATGATTAGCTTTTCTCATTTTGTGCTGCCCTCTGTATGCAAACGTTTTCAGAAACTCATGCCACAAGCCTTCATCATCTCTCTCTTGGAATCCAAAGTTCCAACACATCTCTCATGCATCATCTCTCCACCAACAAGAGAACACTACTATTACGTGACAGACGACTCACTGTACGCGCCACTACCGAATCATCACTTTGAAGTTTGGTAGAAGACGCGAGCACCAGAACACTGTGGGAAGTACTTATCGTAAACACATTTTCATACAGGAAAATTATAACATCCGATAAGGTATTCTCCCTCTGCTCACAAAATTAGCTTGAATCCCACATTGAAATGGAGGAGGGACTGGTGCAAGAGAAGCACAGGCATATCCCCCAGGAAGCGTCTGGAGGTCACTTCCAAAATGAGAGGAACAGATCAGATGATCTGAGGAGGGGCACTGCCACACATCTGAGCCAGGTATCTCTTCACCAGGAACATCGATATGATCAGGATGACCAGACATGGCGGAACATAAAGAAAGCACATCCGTGTGGGAGAGGATAGTTTAACAATGTGATCTTAAACAGAAATAAGAATCAATCAATCCCACAATGGAAAGCTGACAAGTGAGGATGTGTCCCATGGTGTAGAGTGACTAGGGTGTGATGGACCATACTCAGTAAGTCAACTAATTCCAAAACCTCACTCGCTGAGTACCGACATCCTTGTGAGGGTAGGATGAGGATCATATTATCTTCACCTCAAGTCCCAGGGTCAAGAGAGAACCTAACATTTGACTCCAGGTACTCATAGGGTAGCCTAATGCTAGGGGTCTGAGAATGTGTCATCTGGAATTCGAGGAAAGTCTAATGCATGCACTCAATCCCCGCAGCCGTGAAACCAGCCCAAAATGATCACAGGTTGGGAACAACCTCATCATCCAACGAGGGAAAACCCAGAACATCACCACCCTACTCTGAACTGAATGGTTATAGCCATCCTTATGGAACCCATCCAGCAGGTTACCTCCATGGTCAACCACCCCAGTAAATATGCACTGGTAGGTGGTAAGGGCTCTCATAGTCCAGAGGGACTGCAACATCCGAGAAATTGCAATGGGTATTCATGAAACCTTATTTTTAAAAACAGACCACACTGATTTATTCAATCTAGGCTTGCTTTACCCATGCCATCCATGAGAGGTACAGATCATGATGAGCATGTTATGATGCAATTATAACAAGGAATTTACACCCTAGTGATCTTGTGAAACCAACCCATCTCAAGGGTGAGCATACACAGCCATGAAAAATGTATAAGAATCAACATGGCTTACAATGCAGACTTGATAGCAAGATGTCTGTGAATGGTTATAGCCATCTAAGTGGAACCCATTCCGAGTACAGACAGAATACCTGGTCAGGCACCACTAAACACAGAGTGGAATCCAAAGTGAAGCTGAAGCAGGGGCCTTGAAAAAAAGAAAGCATTAGAAAGGACTCAACTCTTATCACAGCCGCACCAAAGTCTGAATGATAGCCACAGGTGAGGTGATAGGCGATACCCCGAGGAAGCAGAAACAGTGATGTGGTGTAGGTAGTTGGAGATGAACATGTGTGGAGTCATCCACATGCCTGATCATAGAATCTCGTCCATTGGCTGATAAAGATGAGAGGCAAGGGAGAAGATAAGGTGATGGATATGATGTGAGGAAATGTGAAAGAGATCATGTTGGGAAGGATACAAGGAGAAACAGGCCAACTGGATTAAACGTTGTACCCAGTTGGTCAGAGTAACTGGGGAAAGATCATGAGAAGAGGAAGGTTGCCAAGGAATAAAAAGGCAGGAAGAGGACCCTGGAAGAAAGCTTTGTGATCAACATAAAAACAGAGGGCATGGACAGGACAGAAAAGTTTATCCAGATCAGGACGAGGGTAGAGATGAGATATAGAAGATAGGTAGATAGGGGAAAAGGAGGACTGATCTTCTTGAGCTGCAGAGTTCTTAGGAAGGAAAGGAAGATCCAGATAAAGGATAAGGAAGGAGGAGTGGTACAAGGTCCTGGTAACATCGAGGTAAAAATATCCAACCTAAAATGCCTGGAGGAGGAGGAAATATGCCTTCAAAGAGAGGTGAAACAGGGAACTCACACACAGAGGTTTGAACTGAGGTAAAGTGAGGACATGAAGGACCACATTAATGTTCCAGTCCTGGAGCAACAGACACCTCAGTGGCCGATGGAACTGGAAGGAACAGATAAACATGGAAAAGACAGGAGAAGCAAAGAACCTGTGGAAATGGGAAAAACGAAAGGTATGGGATAACAGCACCCAAAACCCCGAAATAGAGGAGACCAAAGAACCCCTCTCAAAGAGCCATGTGAGAAACTCATCGATACAAGCAACCATTGGGTGAGAAGCCCGGAAATCCCGAGTCAATGCCCAGGAGTGATAAATGCTCCATTTGCATTGATAAATGGCCAAAGAATAAAGGTGAATAGAAAGGGGTAAATGTGAAGCTACTCTGTGAGAGAAACCAGAACTCTTCGCCAAGGACCTGACAAAAGTCAGGTGTGAAGACAGAGGATAGACGTTGCAGGATGGAGCACCAGCAATTGGGGTTGATGGAGCAGGTCGGGATGGAAGGGAAGAGGAGGGACCACTTGCAGTTGGAACACCCGAGGACAATACAGCACTCGGACAAAGGGATAAGCTAGCATCAGCCTCAGGAAACCTTTTAACACTGCAGAAAAGGATAAATATAAAACATTAAAGTACAAAACCATCTAAATCAAATATTATTGTTTAGAAAATAAATAAAAGATATAGGCTGGAAAAATTCAAAGGTACTTAGGAGAAAACCATTTTAGAAGCTTCCTGGTCATGATTAGAAGTAAAATATTTACACAAATACAAAGGTGTATGAAATAAATATTGTATATTTCTCAACTATTGTTGTGGGCTTGTTGAACTTGAAGAGACAAACTGAAAACTTGTTCACTAAAATATTAAACGTGAAGAGTAATCGAGTTATAATTATACTTTAACCACATTATTAATGACCATTATGATGCAGTATTTACCCTTAGCTTACCAACCCTCTTTGCTTAATTGAGAAGGCATACAAAAGAAGTTTTAATTATTGTAACTGTTATTATTATTGAATTGCAATTATCTTAGAATTTTCTTAAAATTTGCTAACAAATATTTTGATATTAGATGATCGATAAGGTGACAAAGGAAAAGCTGAGAAATAAATAAAAGGCAATTATCGTTTCTATGAAACTGTAAAAAATAGAGTTAGTAAAAAAATTAATACGGAAAATCTTGCTTCTGGGTTGATCCTTGCTATGTCATTGCATTCAAGTTCAAAAAATGACAAAATAATTTTTTTAATAACACCAAAGATAAGAACCTACACTTGTATTATTATCCATTAAAATAGGTGTGCTAATTTTTGACATCAGAGTATACATTTAGTATACATTCAGTCTTCTTAAGGATTTAAGTATTAAACAAAATATGTATATATTACTCCTCCTTGCTAACTGCTAAACAAACAATGATGAAACAATCAGAATGAAAAACATACTGTCCTGTTCCTGGAGGTGACAGAGTTTATTTGATTTATCAGTCTCAGCAATGCCATGATTATTAGTGGCTCTCTGAGGTAGAGTCTGAAAACTAGCAGATTTTTGTAATATCTGAAACACCTCATCTTCACTGTCTGTTGAAGAATAGCCATCACTATAGGCAAATGCTGAACCTATAATGAAATATTTCAATTATTTAATAGGATTTATAACATAGTTGCTCCAGTTCTTTTTCACCTTTGATACTACAAGATAAAAGTTCAGTTTCTAAACTATGCAAGATAACTTTAAAACTTTTTTATAATTTTTTTTGAAACATTTATCTATAATTTACCTAGAAATATAATTTTAATGACATACCATTATAAATATATTGACAATAAAATAAAACTATAAAATTGTTGCGTCAGAGTGGTCACGTGACTAGTATCACGCCACTTCTTTCTCGAACCTTCGTGAATTGTCGGGAGATTACTAGATTGGAGGTAGTCTGGTATATATAAGATGGTCACAACGTGACGGGACAATGTGTAGGTAATGAGTAATTGAACTGCAGTCAGAGAGTTTGTAATTGAGTATTGTTGAGCACGAGCACGTGAGACGTTCTAGCGTTTGGTAAAGAGCGACTGTTCAAATTAAGTGTATGAGTAAAGTTGTATTCGGAAATAATAAAACAGTTTTATTTAAGAAAGGACTTGTGTCGCTAAAGTTTCGTCGGAACGATTTACAGAAAATTAAGTAACGACTGGAGGCGTAACAAAATAATGGATGTTATTTCTAATTATAAAACTTCTTCAAAGTCTGAACCATGATTAAATGAACCAAACAGATTATTTTTATTATTTTAACTTTTACAGAGCAATTTAACTTATAAAAAACAAGTATTATTTTGCAAAAATTTCAAAAACAGACTACATTATTCCAATACACTACTAAACTGTCTTTGTAGTCTTTTTAAATATGTCATAATAATTGAATAAGATAACTTATGACTCACATTTGAAAATAATAAACAAGTATCTCCAATTCTAGACTAATGTATAATTGTTTGTTTCCTATACATGTAAAGTGATGATTATTAAGTGCTCTGTGACACATGATTATTATTAGTTTTGGAATAATCAATATACATACATATATATATATATATATATATATAATATACAAGTATATCTTTTACATAAACCACAAAAAACTTATTTGTTACAACAGATTTTTAATTTACAATTTAATTATAATATTAAAATTGGTGTTAAGTATGTAAAATAAAATTAAAACACCGATAAAAAGAAAAACATATTAAATGATTATTATATATATTATTTATTATTAATAATGGTGAGAATTATATTCCCATAGCCTTATGATAACACAATATATTTTTTTATTTCAAATTCACCAAGCACAAAAGAAATGTTTCTGTTTGTGTATATCAAAGGCAAGGACTTCCTTTTCATACAAACTACGTTTGGATTATCAGGAAGTATTTCCTACAGCAGGAAGTATGTGTACTGCTACTGCCAATTAACCTTTCAAACAAACATACTAAGGATTTAATCAACGTTTACACTTGGGGGTGGAGCTAGATCTTTTAGGTTGAAACCTAAATCATGTTTACAATCAAAACAAATGTATTTCTCTAACAAAATATTTCTTTTCCGAAAACGTATTGTTACGTCTCCGTGTGTTAATTAATTTTCCGTAATAATGGCTGGAGACGGCTTAAATGGGTAATGAAGAAAAACTTTAATATAAGTTT
>NW_013671343.1:12934-38301 GCF_000517525.1 Limulus polyphemus
GTGTTTTTGATGGATATACTATGGTTTTTTGAGCTGCAATCTCTCTGTCTGCTATTCAATTGTTGCCGTCACTTTATTTGCCAGCTTATATACTATAAGAGCGCCATTCTAGCAATCACTAGGACGTTCGACAAGTTCCTCGATCTATCTAGATACTCAATACGTGTTACCAGGGTCACGTGACCTCCGCTGTCGTAACAATATGATTTTCCATAATGAATATACAGGCAAGAAAGAAAAATTATAATTTCCAATATAGCAAATGTAACTATTGGATTCTTATACACTACTAATTACAAATTTTTCCAAACTAGAATAGAACCTTACTTGTTTCTAAGTGATTCAAATTAAAAATTAACTATTGTTTATCTCTGTTGAATATGTAAAATGCAAATTATCACTGATGTAGGTAATCCAAATATTGTGGAATAACACACTAGGCTTAATAATGTGATACTTTACTCTTCCTGCATGATCTCATCTCTGTGCAGTGTAAGCATATTTTTGCTTTATCCCCAGTAGCCAGTTGAAGGCTTATAAGAGAATTATAAGCCAATCAGGAAGTCAAGACTTACAATTGTTGTATCAGTGAAGATTTTATCTTATTTGCACATTTGTTTTCATTTGTATTTCTTTTGATGATCATATTGATTTTATTACCTGTAAGGCATTTCTAGAATCTGTTACTTGTGGATACTTTTTTGATGGATATCAATGTATTTGAATACCTCATAGCTAAACTAACAATAATCTGCAATAAGAAATTGTGTACTATAGTTAATCAATAGCTGCATTAAGATAAATCATATTAGAAGAAAAGAATTAAAAATGCCAGTTAACATCAAATTTAACAATTTTATCAGCCAAAATTATTTTTTGTCAAAAAGAAAAACTGTTGTTACGACAGCGGAAGTCACGCGACGCTGCGAGCATGCGCGCTGGAGTTTCTCGAATTATCGATGAACCCCGTAAATGTCCGAGTGGATTCGAGTCGCCCTCTTTTTAATATATAAGCCTGGTGAGAAGAACCAGCGCGATCGGCAGATAGATTGAAGAGATAGATAACTGAGTCAAGGGAACAGTAGGCACAGTATAAGTTAAAGTGACTGTGTAAATTATGTGCATTACAAAGTTGTATAGAGAAAGAATAAACTAGTTTTAATTAAGAAAGGACTTGTATCGCTGAAGTTCCTCGGAAAGAATTTATACCTGAAATTAACAAACGAGCAGATACGTAACACTGTGTTATTAATCACTGTATGTAACAACAATGAGTCCAGTGCACACCAATACAGTCTTTGAGACCAATATAAATGACCAATTGAACCTAACAATAATTTTCAGTAGAAAAAGCTATTTTATTAACAAATACTTAATAATTATTGACATATCAGCACATTATGAATGTGTAACTTTTATTATTGATTACAACTTACCCAAGTTATTTCCAACAGATGTTTTCTTCTCCTTCTCTAGATCATTATAGTATGAATAGTCACTGTCTCCAGTAAAACAAAGCTTCTTTTTCAAATATATGTATAAGTAACATACCACCAACAGACCTAAGATGCACACAACTCCCAGAAAAGCGATAGCTTCACTTGGTACTTGACAGAGAGAAAGGTAAAAAACAACAAATTAATGACAAATATATAGTACAATATATATGATTTTCCATGATGGATATACAGGCAAGAAAGAAAAAATACTCATCCCCAATATAGCAAATGTAACTATTGGAAAACACACACATAGAATGCTATGTAGTATGGTTATAACTGGTACGAGTTTACTATTAATTCAAAAATATGAGGGCTGATTTAATATTTCGAAATCAAGTTCATCAGAACAGAGTAAAATTGGATGAGGAGTTTTAGAACTGACATCACTAAAAACTAGGGATGCACGGGTAGTAAAATCTGGCCGAATACCTGATCCGGGTACCCGGCCACTAAGCTTTGGCCGGGGCCGGGTGTGAACCGGGTTCTCCCCTTGCTCCCCCCCCCAAAAAAAGCATACACAAAAATTAGAAACGAAAACAAAATTGTCGTTTATTACATTTGACCGAATTATCACCAACAGAACATTAAAGTTTTACCTTCAACTTTCAATGCCTAGCCCCAACTTTTCAAACCCTAACCTCTATAGGCTATAGCTCTCAAAACACCCCCCTTTCCCAGTAATCCACTTCTCAAGCCATACCTGTTATTAACCCCTATTGTTCTCTGAATCCCCGACTTTCAGCGGGCGGTCTGGTTTTGTTGCTCAGAACACGTTTTTTAACTGTTTTTTTTATAACTAAACCAATTATTGACTGTAACTTTCAGTTCCGCGTTAATTGCCCGTGCATCCCTAATAAAAACTTATTACAAAAATTATTCCATTAGTTTTGTATAGTTTGTTTGTTTGTAATTAAGCACAAAGCTACACATTGCATCCCTAATAAAAACTTATTACAAAAATTATTCCATTAGTTTTCTATAGTTTGTTTGTTTGTAATTAAGCACAAAGCTACACATTGCATCCCTAATAAAAACTTATTACAAAAATTATTCCATTAGTTTTCTATAGTTTGTTTGTTCGTAATTAAGCACAAAGCTACACAATGGGCTATCTGTGTTCTGCCTCCACGGGTATCGAAACCAGGATTCCAGCGTTGTAAGTCCGAAGACATTCCGCTCTGCTACTTTTGTATAGAGTAATTTGTTTTTCCATGAAGTGAAATTTGAGGTCGAGTCTGAAATTTGATTTTCCATAGCTTACTTTTGGCCTATAAAAGCATAATGCAATGAGCAGTTGCAAGAATTTTTAATTATAGTTCTTATTCCAGTACACATGTAAAGCTCAATAAATAGCTAAATCAAAATATGGTATTTGTAAAGCCAAAATTAAAAATATGTTTGCCCATATGTTATGGACGCATTCCAAAAATGTTTTTGTGCCTTGAATTTTTTACTTTGTCAAGTCCAGAACAAAATATAACAGAACT
Organism: Limulus polyphemus; assembly: GCF_000517525.1. Taxonomy (NCBI): domain Eukaryota; kingdom Metazoa; phylum Arthropoda; class Merostomata; order Xiphosura; family Limulidae; genus Limulus; species Limulus polyphemus. The sequence continues at coordinate 15,924 of NW_013671343.1, forward strand.
GAACAACTTCACGTCTTTATGCAGTTTTGTATTTATAATCTCAACTACAGTTTTCGAAGTGTCATCTTTGTTTCTTATGATACTGAAACACGTTTCAACAATGTACTGTTTACGTACTACAGTACAGGAAACGATACTAACATTAACAATATACAAACTTCAACTTTTAAGTGGAAAGGTTAAAAATTAATAGTACGAATTTGAAAATGATAAAAGGCCGAGAATAGATTTTTAAAAAATCACCAAAAAAGATTTAAAGATGGTGAAAACTAAAATACTACTACTTCCATAAAATTAATGACATTTCAGGCTATACCCTCCTTCCACTGTCCAGTAGATAATAGGGATCACTTTGTTGTCTTAGGTATTGAGTTGGTCAACAGAATTCAGATGCCACACATGCACACCTTATTGTTAAAGTTTATCATTTTGCTATAACTACTGTTTTTGTTGTCGAATTTCGTGCAAAGCTACTCGAAAGCTATCTGCACTAGCCGTCCCTAATTTTAAAGAGATAGACTAGAAGAAGACGTGCAGCTGGTTGACATCACCTACAGCCAGATTAAGGACTACTCTAATTGAATGGTGGGATTTTAACATAATTTTTATAATGCACCCAAGGCCACAAAGTGCAAAATACAATGAGCAACTGCAAGAATTCTTAACTATAATTCTCTTCTCTGTAAACATGTAAAGCTTAAATAACTTAAGTCAAAGTATGGTAAAGCAAAAATAAAAAATAAGTTTGTTTGCGCATAAGTCACCGTTACCCTATTAACTCACCTTACTATAACTTACATTCCCATATATTTTGATCAAAGATTGAAATTACAGTCTAGTCCATCACCATACACAAATACCATATCATTATTTGCATCAAAAAAACATTCCTGCGGAGTGAGTTAGATCTCACTTCAAAAACATATGCCAGAAGGTAACACGTGTTTTGGAGATCATTCTTGTGTTTCAATTATATATCTCCTTGAACTGATATTTGCATATAACATCAATTTTTATTAGTGTAGTGAGATGTAAAGAAAATTTAGTATATAAAAAGATTAAAATATTGTTACAACGGTTTCTATCGTTGGGTGGATTCCTTTTTATTATGCAGTAAAATTAATGCAAGGCCCACTTCACTCAGTAAAAGAGAAAGCATTTTATTTTTTTTTCTACAAAAAGGTACAATTCTGAAAAGTACAAAAGCTCACTGAGCATTAGACCAAGCTCAAAAATAAAACTAACAGTAATTTAGTTGTTAAATACCCGCCAGGTTTCAATACTTGTGGTGGTCATAGTGCAGATTGTGGAGCTTTATGTTAAACTGCAAACAAACAAACAATATTTGCTAAATTTCATATAATATCCATAATACAAAAATGATTGACTGACACTTTTGGTAATCGATCGATCGACAACACTGTGCACAGGCCAACTAATTAACTAACTCAATGACTAATAAAAAATTTCTTGTGATTTCATATTATTATAATAATGTTGTACTATGCTCTATTGTTTGGCAGATCTTTTCGAATTATTTAGTGAAAATAATGCCCAGTCCACATAATGATTTATTTTACTTTATATAACTTCTGCAATAGGCTATCTTCATTTTTAAACACGTTGTAGGCTTGAGTTGACAAACAACGTTTTCACTTTCCACAGAAACTGCAGTATTAATGTTATCTACCTCTAACTGACAAATATACAAAACTTACATAATTTCCTCGCTAATCCACCGATAAAACTCAGTCAAAAACTAAACACAATGAATCTCCAAACACTGATTACTCATAGAAACTCCTAGACTATTAGATCACCAGGTATTCTAGGACCACTTTATAAACCTTCTAAATCTAGCATCATCATCATAATTAACAGCTTCCTCTAGCAAGCAAACAAATTATAGTATCAAAAATGCAGGTTACAACATTGCCTCTTCTTGGATTATGGAGTCCCTTGTACACAAATCAAAGAGTACACTAAGTTGTCCATTCACCAAGTATATTTTGGTGGTTTTCTCTTATAAGGCCAATGATGTGTAGATGAGGTGACCTATTGCCTTTATCATCACTGGTTGTTCAGTCACAGAAGGAGTTCTTCCTATGTAGGTGGTTGAATTAATCCATTGACAGCTCTATCTTTGTCAATCCCCTGGAAGTAATTTTGACAGAAACCCTGGACTCCTTAGCAGGTCAACTTTCTACTCACAGATTCTTCTCTGGAGCTTCCCATTTTGCTGTTTTCTCACCAAATACTTCCAAACTGATCATAATATATGACTTATGGCTTGAACCACCAGTCTTTTTGAGTGCTGTAAGCCACATCAATGATTATTTTCAGCATAACATATGACCCTTTCTAGCATCTCCTTAATTCTGGGGTTTGTCCTTTCTTGTGGCAGGGATTGTACAGCCATACCCTGTTACCTTCGTTGAATCCAGTCTTATCAGCATTAACATCATAGTGACGTTTTATTTTATCACTAATTTAAGGCTTTCTTGGGTAAAGTTATTTATGACATCAATGGTTTTCCTTAGTCTTCCTGTATATTCTGTGTAAGACTCTGTTTAGTGACTATCTTTTGGATGTGAGTACAGAAGGTCCAATAACACTTTAAGTTTTCTCCCAAACATCAGAGATGATTATGTGTTGTCTGTAGTTTCATTTACTACCGTTTAATAACTCACGAGTAGCAATGGAAGATCTTGATCCCATGTTTTCTGATGTTCGTCCACATAAATGGCTAATTAGTTTAAATGTGTACAACTGAACTTCTCCACGTGCCATCAGAAGATGGATAAAGGGCTGTTGTCCTGGTCCTTTTGATTTGACAGATTTCCTTGATAGAGTTTCCTTTTCCTGGTTAGAAACAGCATAAACTTCTGGTCAGTTGATGAAATAGTCCATCACAACCATGATGTATTTATCCCACTGTCACTCTGTGGTAGAGAATCAATAACATTGACATCGACTATTACAAGTGGTGCTGTAAGGTAATACTGCTTCATTCATAGGCCTTTTCATTCACAGAATAGCTCACACATCTTACAACAATTCTCTACAGATCCCTGGCACCCATCTCAATTTCTTACTCTCCCAGTGTTTCTTAACACTTAAGTAACCCACCATTGAAAAATTGTGGATATGATGGAGTGGTTTGGAATGTACAGGTTGTGGAAATACCAATTGTATTTGTTGTTTCTGTCTACGAGTATCTTCCCAATTCCAACATAGCAATTCCTCTTGTGAGCATAATGTATCCCACTGTGGCCATGTACATCTTTATCTTTGGGCTATATGGAGTGACTGTCTGTCATGAAGGTTTTACTGCACTATTCTTGATCTATTAAATAATTGGTTTAAAACTTGCACCTTTTGCCTGAATACCTTTCATTTGAGTGATGGACCACATTAGTTCTTCATAATCACTTGGATATATGGGACTATACTCTGTTGTACTTTAAGTTGGTTGTCTTTACTATCTTGTGCTTTCCTGTTTTCAAAATATTTACATTTTCCTATAATACATGGTCTTCAGCATTTCCTTGATTCTATCCAGGGTGATGCATGAAGGTAAAGTCTTAATCTTGGAATTTTTGAAACCATCTTCCTATCTGACCTTCTGGATTTTAAGTCTTCACTAATCACTTTAATGCTGCATTACTATCAAGAGTATAAACTTTTGGCCACTTAGTAGCTCTTTCGAGTTGTACAAAATTTATATTTTCTCAATCTATCTAAAACCTTCCTTAGCCCATCATAAGCATCATCAAAATCTTTCCATGTGCGATTATGTCATCCAAGTAACTGAGTATGCTGTTACAAAATAGTTCAGAGAGAACAAACTCCGTTAGTTCTTGAAATGGAGTAGGTGCATTAGATAAATAATAAAAATGATAACACAACAAATTGCCACAACTCATCTCCTGCAGAAAGGTTGTCTTTTCTTTACATGCTCTGTTGTCTTACACTTAATAATATCTGCTTTTAAGATCCAGTGTTGAAAAGTATTTTGATCCAGGTAGAGCACTCAAAGTAGAGACAATCCTTGAAAGTGGGTGGGCATCCTTTTTTGTGGCTTCATTTACTTGCTGATAGTCCATGCAGAACATTGTAGATCCATCTTTCGTCTTCACAAGTACAATAGGTGATGCCAAAGGATTAATATTTGGTTCTATCACTCCTTGTTCCTTCATAGCTTCTATATCCTTGGACGCTTCAGTTTCTTTGCAATGAGAGTCATCTGGCTAACTGGTGTATTGGGGCTGCATCTCCAGTATCAATCTTATGAGATACTTTATTGGTTTGGCCATGAGGTCCACTGGAGAAAGAATCTTGATATTATGAGCAAATTATGAAATCGGTAGCATTGATCATCTGTAAGACTGCCACAGCTCCAGTTAAATAGCTCTTGAAAGTGAAATTATAAGCTATGATTTATGTGAGGTTATGACATCAGTCTTCCCACATCTTACTTCCAAGGTGATTACTTCTTATGTTCTTTAATGTGGACGCAGTACCTGTACAACTTCACATTTTGCAATGTCCCATCCAAATTTTACTCGAATTTTGTGGTTTGCTTTGTTCATGGCCCAAGTGATGGCACCTTTATTGTTCAGATCCATGAGAGTTCTTCCAACCATTAATCCATCAGAACATGCTTGAATGTTTCTTTCTACTATGGCTCAGTCACTAGATGTAAATTGTTTCTTAGAAGTTCTGTTATTAGTATTTCACTTCTTTGTGATACAATAACTACCTTCTGGTAAAGTAACTGTCATTAAGTGCATTGAGATTTCCTGATAATAGATATAAAACTATTCAAAGTTAGCCTAACCTTGCATCCATCTCTTCCTTGATACTAATTACTCACACATCATGAGCGTCCACAGATATTTTCCAAGGAGGGGCAAAGTTTTTAGGGGGGCAAAGTAATGTGAAACTGTAAATTTAATAAAATATTCATATACATATGCTGAATGAATAAAGAAAAAATATTTTTCTTATTTACCAAGGGGGCATATTCTCATGTCAATGAGGAGTAGAGATGATTATTACAATAAGGGTAAATTCCAACTTTTCTCTTGCTGTAACTTTATGTTCACTTGCTGTTCACATCAATCCATTTTTTCCATCACCACTAGAAATAATTTTCCACCTATCATTATCAATGTCAGGTTGAACAATAATGGCTGCAAAACTGGTGTTGATCAGCATACTGTAAAGACTGGAATGGTTTCTTTAAATAATGAATGTTTATCTCTTTTGTGGCAAATTTGATATTCTTAGCTGAACTTTGTTCCATATGTCTAGCTAACTCCTGGTTTCCAATGTATCGATAACTCTTTGACCTGGTTGGACTTTAAGACTCATCTTTAACATGTTGTCTCTTTGGTACATTAACATATATTGATTTCTCATACTCTCTGCAATTATGAGCAGATTTCTCACATCTATAACATTTCTATCTAGTCATCTTTGTGAGAAGTTTTTATTCCATAAAGGTTATTGTCTGCAGTTCTAAACAATGTGTACTTTGAAGGTACATTTCAAACATTTATCTTCTCGTGGCTTACTTCCCCATTCTGTGTAACTAGATGTCTAACTAATCTTTTCAGTTCTTCTAGACTATCGTCCGATGGAGTTCATGTTTTCAATATTACTCAATCTTATGATCTCATAACTTTGAGAAGGTGTCTTTAGTTGTTTATCTACACCTTTAATATCATCCAGGAACTTGACCACATACCCATGTATCTTTATTGGCACACAATAAGCATCACTTAGTCCTGAATGAACTAGGCTGGCTACTAAACCTTTTGACACAAGCTGAGTACTGCACACTCCCAGATTGGTGCCAAGTAATTTTGCCTTTTCTGTTATGAGGCAAGATAGGGCAGTTCACTTTGTAGTGCTTTTACAGCCCACGATGAAAGAAAATGCTTTGATCCTCCCTCCACAAGCATTAGTAGCATTTGCTGTGGCATAACCATCAGGGAAAGCCCAGGAAAGCCTTGACCAGTCATTGGTACCATGTGTGTCTGTATGGTGCCTAGATATCTGCACGTGTGTAACTTAGATAGAGCTTTTCATAATGTAGGCGTCTCAGGAGGGTGGTCTGACTGAGGTACAACTATTGTAGCTGCCATTGCAGACTTCTTCCTCTCTTGCAACTGTCTCAATTGAATGTTCTTAATGCTCAAGTGATTCCACATTGCTTCATTCAATAGTCTCTTCACAAATATACCTTCTTAATCTGATGTTACCATGTTTGTATGCTTTCCCATGTGACTCAAATCATCTGCACAAGTGATAGTTTCTGAAAGACCTCTCTTTTGAGTTTTGAACTCAGCCTGATAGATAGCTCGGGTCTCTATCACGTGGACACAAGTCAGCTATTACTGTATCCTAGTCACTAACCTGATCTTCATCCAAGTGCTTGATCAAGTTAAGTGCTGGTTTATGGAGACTCAACATGAATAACTTGCTTGAAACAGCTAAGGAAGCAATTTAGATTTTCCTTGGGGTACTCCTGAATACTGGAGGAGACATCTGCTTCACCTTATTCACAGTTGTCTGTAGCTTTGAGAACAAGATATTTCTAGTGGCATTTCCAATAACATTAGTCTGAGACACCCATGATTTCTGGGGCAAAGAATAAGGTTATAAAATTTGGAAATGGCTTGAATGGGTAGTGAAAGAAACTTTATTACAAATGTACAATGTTTCGATAGGCTTATGTCCTCATCAGGTACAAGTAATCTACCTATACATATATATACAGTGTGGAACAAAGAAGTCACAGGACCAGAGATTACTTAACATCTTAGCAAAAGTATCTTGGTACCAACATCCCTAAATACCAAAATACCTTTACTAAGCTGTTAAGCAATCGTCGATCATGTGACCTCTTTGTTCCATACTGTCTATATATTCTTGTGTCTATGGATAAGGTTGGTGCTCAGAGACGCTTGTGTCTGAACGAATGTTTGATCCCTGCTCCAGGACAAGTTGCCTTGGGAAACTGGTTTTCCAGCTCTTTATGATTCCAAGATTTTCAAAGATACACAGAAATTCTAGCAGTGTCCCTCTCATCCTAGAGAAACTCTTGTCTGCCCCAATGGTAACCATCTTCGCCATTGAAAGCCTGTTGTCTCTATTGACAGTAAGACATTTCCAACTGACAAACTTCATCTTACAGTATGAGTATAAGTTCCAGTATCATTCGACGGGTCATGTGTGACGACAACCAGAATTGAGTTTGGGTTGCCCTGGTTGGCAGTAGTTTACTAGTCATTTTTTGAATTTCAGTCATTTGTGCATTCTGTGAGCCAAGGGTAATGTTCAGGGGTTAGAACCTTTCTAGTAGTTTTGGAGGTCCCATACTACAGTTCTCCTTCCTAAGTTTACAACCAAATCGAGATTTTAGACATGAGCCCTTTGCATCATCTCCAAAATACCTCAATACACCCTCAGATCATAGTTTGCCATCGATGTTGAACTCCTTCCACTGTGCACAAGTCATTTGTCTTGAAAATACCATTTCCAGGTTTACTGAAGTACAAAACTTTTGCCATAAATAAGAGTACAAAGTATCAGAGAAAAGAAACACCCATGAAAACTCAGAGAAACCACAATAGAAATCCTATGTTTATTGTACCATAATTTCTGCTTACCACTTGCTCTGCATTATTCAAAGGTACGTTGATTATGAAAGGGTAAACACAATCCTTTTTATAACTAGAAATAGGAACAGGAAAAATGTAAGAAGTTAAAACTGAAAATGTTTCTTGTCTGAGTTGCAGAAAAAAAGCTTGAAAATCTAAAACAAAGAAAAACAATCTTTATTTGCAACAAAAATTCAAAAATAGACGAAAGCACAGATTATTGGACTGGGCTTCTCTATACATATTTGAAAAGAGTATGAATATATTATGTTCTCGACTGAGAGAACATGACATTACACAGAAAAATTGTGACATCCCTCTTAAAGTGCATGTGTTACCCACATCATTGGTTGCCACAACTGAAGGAAGGGAGAGTTTAACTCTCTGGTATTTTTAAAGTTGAACATGGCAATATTGCCAGAGAACTGAAAAAGAATCTCCACTAACATTGTTGATGAAAAATATCTAAAATACCTAAATGGGACATATGCCTTGACAGTATATAACTAACACATGAAATAAAGTCATTACAACATAAAATTGATTTCCTATATATGAATGTTTTTAAGTAGTCTAAAATGCAACTTTCTAAGAGTGTTTGAATATTTTGTTAAACTAATCAGTTTACCTTTCTAAACTAAAACATAGTATGTAGGTACCAAACGTATAGGACCACATATACACTCTGTGTTTGTCCCTTAAGTAGTCCTAATAGACAAATTTCTGACACTATATATTTGTGTTTAATAATATGGTGTTTGTTTATGCCATACACTTAGTAATAACTTTAAATTATGCATTTTCGACTTCACACAAACTTTCAGGCAACAACTAGAAGAAACATTTTCTGTCTCTATACGAAATGATCTGATAGATAGTAAAATGCCAGTACTAGTTGATGGAGTGTGTTACTTGAATGAACACTTGTTAAAATTTATTATATAGTCAAACAGCTGGAGATCAGGACTATCCCTGAAAAGTTTAAATTTTTAGTTTTGTATGTGCATATCTTTCTAAATGCTTCTTAGGAAGTAACCGTATGTGTTCCGGCATTATATTTTGTGATATTCATGGTATTGTCTTCAGTGTGTGCTTATCTCTTCATTTCAGGGTTGTTTTTCGCAGAATTATTTCCTTGTGCACTGCCCCCCCCCCCAGTGGCACAGCGGTACGTCTACGGACTTATAACGCTAGAATCCGGGTTTCGATACCCGTGGTGGGCAGAGCACAGATAGCTCATTGTGTAGCTTTGTGCTTAATTACAAACAACAACCTTGTGTACTGGAATTTATTTGCAATTTTCTCTTTAGATTTCTGGAGTTTGATGGTTATAATAGCTTCAAGAAAAAGACACAAAATGTCTTGAGCCTGGATAATTTATTGACGTCACATAACCAGGCTTTGCTCAAACTATATTTAAAACTATTTGCACAGACCTAGGGTGAATTTAGACCAAATATGAAACAAGGTTTAGGTATCGAAAACTTTTGTGAATATTTTGTACAATCAATTGAAAAACAGAAGTAGTAATAAAATAAATTTCATCCGAGTTACCAATCAGAAGAAGGATATATGTCTTGTGCACTATGTAGATCCTGAGAATGTTCAGCAGAAGTATCTCTCTTGAAACAGCTGTGGATCAGTAACACTGTTCACACCCATATTCTTTGATGAAGAAATACGTTTAGAAACATCACTAAAGTATACCACAGAAATATCAGGATACCTACGGGATCTGCCTCTGCCTTATGATAATGTCATCCTTAAATATAACAATTGGGCAAACTTTGAAGTTACTTGAGAAATTTTCTGACCCAAACGCATGACACCTATCACTCACATAGTACAAGAAATAAGACCTAAATTCTTAGAATATCACACCAGACAAATGAATACTGATTTTTGTACTAAATATTGTAATATATCATGGACAATAATTCACCCATATGTACGCTGACCAGTCCATGGACAACAATGGTTGAGGATCCAGATCTAGTGATCTAAATCACTATCCTAAAGATAATTAAGTGACACCGTTGAAGATTTTATTTCAGAAACTCCTCAAATAAATGGAAGAAATTACTGCAACTGATGAAAGAAAATACAGTATAAGCATGTACCTAATTTCGTTTTGGTACGAGGCTTGATTGAACAGGTAAAACAAAAACGTGTCAGCAGACATAGCAATCCCAATGAAACCACTGTACTTTTTGCATCTGTTTCAAGAAACTCCTACACAATGCGACCAAATTGTATACAGAGAGAATACTATTGCATTTAACTGTTCAGATGCAACAGCTTCTTGTCTGTCATGCTGACATCATTGTTGCTAAGCAATATTTAAGTATGTGAGACAATGTACTGGTAAGGAAAGACAAAATGTTACTTTTATGTGTGTTTATTAAGAAAAAGTGGACTTCAGAGATCTATAATGGCTATTTCATCTGAGGTAAAGAGAAAAAATATATATATATTGTGTCCTGTGAATCATTCTTGGATACTCCTTGAGTCATGTTATACTGTAGAAGGGTTTCCTAACTCCATTAGTCTGTCTGGATATCCAAGAACAAAGTGATGAGTCCTTCTCTTGTATAGAAGACAAGTAATTGTTACTTTGAAAGAGAACATGATCCAGCCAAGTTTGCCATTCAGACACATGATTGAAACTGAAAGCATTCTAAATAAGAAACGGTGATTTAAAACTTATATTACATATTTATTCTAATGGTGGCCCTGATCACTGGCTGGCTCATCATACACTCAAACTAAAAGAATATTGCCGAGAGAAAAATAATGCATTCCAGATTAAACAAGAGCAATCAGAGAGATTGTATACCCTTAGCCCGCTGCTCCTTTTCGAGATTGCATGCGTTTATATTGGATAACGTCATATTTTATCTTTGAAAACTCAAAAAAGACTTCTTAGATCCAAAATTATCAACGATCTAGACCATTTTTGTAGTGTGATGAGGAGTCTCAACCTTAATGTGCCCATGAAATTTGGTACAAATCCGATCACACTTTACAGAGTTATTAACCAAACCATGAAAATGCCCTATCTTCCCATTATAAAAAATGTTTCAAAGTGATCTAGAAGCTGGATCCGGAATAAATTTGTGGAGGACTGTCCCATACAGACTTCCCACCTTGTATAAAATAATTGTGTTCGAGCTGCCACTGTTGCAGGTTTTCTTGCCACTGCTGTAATCTCTATTCTTGTTTCTTTTCTCATTATTCTTGTTTCTTTTCTTTTTCCTCCAACAACTGCTGTAATCTCTCTTCTTGTTTATTTTGCTATTCGAGCTGCCACTGTTGCAGGTTTTCTTGCAACTGCTGTAGTCTCTCTTCTTGTTTATTTTGCTGTTCGAGCTGCCACTGTTGCAGGTTTTCTTGCAACTGCTGTAGTCTCTCTTCTTGTTTCTTTTGTTGTTTCTTTGCTGTTCTTTTATTGCTGCCATCAGATCTGCTAAGCTGTAGTTTGATTTGCCACCTCTCGTTTCCATCTTCTTCTTCTTTTTCTCTCTTTACCGTCCCACTCTCTAACACCAATTTGTTACGTCTCTGTTCGTTTGTTAATTTCCCGTAGAAATTCTTTCCGAGAAGCTTGAGTGATACAAGTCCTTTCTTAACTAAAATTAGTTTATTATTTCTCGATACAACTTTATAATACACAGAATTTCCACAGTCACTTTAACTTAACCACCCGCTATAATTCACAACGATTCACGCACTTTACTTACGGTCACTACCGCTCGCTTGACTTTATCTGTCTCCATGTCTCTCTATCTGCTCTCTCTCTCTCTCCGCTTTATTTGCTGGGCTTATATACAATAAAAGAGGGCGCCTAGAAAAGACTAGAGTTGCCAGGAAAAGTTAAGATCCTTCGAGAATCTCATGACGTGTTACCAGCGTCACGTGACTTCCGCTGTCGTAACAATACCAATATTTCCTTGCTTTTAGCTTTAGTGTGCTTTCAGTGAAACAATACAACGTTCGTAGATGGTAATGTTTTTTTTATCATATGTGATATCTTTATTACAAGTTTACACCTGTTTGCCTACGTTTAAAAACCTTTGGTGAACCTTTCCGTTCATTATATTGTTAAATATGTGAGATGAGACATACTCATTTTGTAACTTTTTGTGGTTTTCAATTTGATTTTCAAGTGCACATTTATCTGTGTTTTAAAAAGATACTTTTGTATAAAAATAAAAGTCTTTCGTCCTTGCAAGAAATTAATATGGCAAGATTGTAGTGTATTTATTTTTACAGTTTCCTTTTTAAGCAAATTTTGGTTGTTGCTATACACATCAAGTTGGAGAAAAAGTGACTTAATTTTCTTCCCTGATCAAACTGTAGTGATGTGATTAGAGACATTAGAAAATTATTAAAAACCCTGGACCCTATTATAATCCCATGAGATACAGTTGAACTATAATATTGAACTACAATTGGGCCACCAGTTTTATTTATCGTGATAACACAGACGGAAAACTGAGATCCGTGGATGTGTTTCCGCTTGGGAAAACCTGTTCCTAATAATTCCATTTTATGGTACAGTATTTTTCAGATTCTATGTATATTGGTTTTGAAATATTCACTTAGATGTAGTATTGTACTAAATTATATTTTCTTATTGTTTAAAGATGTTTTCCAGCAATGTTCATCAGTAGCAAATTTCCATAACTGCAAGTGTTTTATTTGAATCGCATTCATTTTTATACTATGACAAAACACGTTACTAAAATTGTTAAAAAATCTTTTTTGATCTTTGTTTTTAGGTCATCCTTTGCAAGGAAAATTCTTTATTAGCCGCCAGATTACTTGTGAAACTTATGTTGAATTTGTTTATTACTCATCTACTGTCGAACGTTATATACTATATTGTATTATCTATTTTAGGAGAAAGTAAAGAACCCATCGTAACCCTAGAAAGCACTAAGAGAATACAGGTGTATAATGCATTAGTGATAATTTCATGATGAACTGACAGAGCAAAATTTTAGTGCAAATTGAAAAATCCATTTGTATGGGTGACTTTGACGTCAGTTTTAAGTTGATTCATTTTATAGTTTGCTGACTTGGAATGTTGGTTTACTCAAAAAAGTTGTTATTAAACAAAATAAAGATGCCCAAAATTGTTGGTCATTATTTTTTAGACCTATAAATGTTGGACTGCTTTTTGTTATTTTCTTAAGGTATAAAATTAATACTTTTACATAATTAATGATTTTTACTTTACTTCGCACAGAAACACAAAACAAAAATTATGCATTATATGTAAAAAAGCAAAAATCAATCAAATACCTTAAAACGAATAACATTAACATTAATAAGTAAAAAAGGAAAATATTATATATATATGTAACTAGTTAATCAGTTTTTAATAGCTTAAAGATAACAGATATTTAGGGGGAAAAGTATATTTACTTATCCAAGCATTTTGAGTAAAGTCGGAGTATTTGGGCAAACCACAAATTTTTAAGGATGACTAAGAAGATACTGCTTTGCATAATTTATTATGCAAGTCATCCAGAATTGATAATGAAACGAAAGTTCAACTTCTTTATCTCCATGCAAAAGTCATATGTTGAAGATATATTTGTGGCTGCAATACCTAAGGTGTTTTTTAGTGTTTAATAGAACGGCATCAATTTATAGCACCCAACTGGTAGTGAGTTCGACTTAGAAGCATGATAAATTCTAACAACAACGACATAGAATTGGGTTCAAGTAATCTATCATTATACATGTTAGTCTGACAGGATTTCAACAATATCTAGCACTAACAACCTTCCATTGGAACTAACAATCGAAAAGCAAGGGTCTACTTAAGAAATCTTAAACCGTTTTTTTCTATTTTTGGTAAACACGTAAAATCTACCTACAATTCAATGCTTATATTTTACGGCTAACCAAAAGACTATAAGCATGTATTTAAGATTCACACTTTCTATATGTGACGCACTTAGCTGTATACCCTACTATGGATCATAGAAACATCCTACACCCTTTATTCTTCCTTTCACATCTATCTACCATTGAGAACGCCATACCGTAAAGTTAAATTAGGAACGTAGGGTCAACGTGCACGGTAGTGAAAATGGACAAACTTTAAAAACTGTTGCATATTCTGCCAATATTTTTGTGCCTGTTCCCAAAACTGTTCTCCATTGGTTGAATGTTGTATTAGCATATTTCCAATACTGCAGCAGCTCTTGGAAACCAACTAGCAGTTTCCTGGTTTGTTTCTTCAACTGCATTTATCAGATTCCTCTTGACAGAAGATTGATACATTTTTTTGTTCATATTGATAATGCTACCTTCATCCCTTAATCTTATCAGCATTTAGGTCAGCCAGAATGATGGTGGGTAAGGCAGCTAATAGTCTTTCTGCTATCCTAGCTATTACTGAACCAACACATGATGTTGCTTTGCTTCCATGGTCAATTGTCTTCCTCCTCTTTTCAGTGTGACTACCTACAGTTTCAAGAAGAACTTTCTGGGCCAGAGGATATAGTGGTCTTGATGAAGATGTAAGATTATTTCACTTTGCATGTCCTTAAATTGTCACTTCCCTCAACAGAAAACTAGTATATCATCCTAAGATTGATGTCATTTAAAGATGAATGAGTCACAATTGGAAGAAAGACCACAAAGTGTTTGTCTCTGTAATTCTTCTTGGTGATGTAGCAGGCTCTAGCACTACAGTAGATAGCAGAGAAAGCAAGAGAGTTGCTTGACTCAATGAAGTTTATGTTCCACGTGGGCGCTGTCTTTGAGGGCGAGGTAGTTGAAAGATCTTTCATTCTATTGGCATGCGACAGTTACGAGTAATCAACAGTCAAACGAGCAGTCAGTTTCTAGGATCTAATCTGAATACTTCATCCGTACTAGTTTTGTTCATGCAGTAGGAATCACAGAGTCTACTCTGCAGAAATACTTCTATAACTCACAAATATATCGAGTAAATATTCTAAGACATCTAATCAACATCTTGCTAACAAATATAACTTTATATCTTGTAAAGTAGGGTCACAAATACTTCTTAAAATTCAGAACCTGCAGTTATCTACACTTCTCATTTCTAACACCATCTCAATTGTTATCCAAACAGTTAATTCCAGCCATAATGGTTAAAAAGCTATCATCAGAATTTTAGACAATCATTAGAGCATTTAAACTGCAACTCGGCTGATGTTTCCTCATTTGATTCTTTAAGCATTGTCAGACATTTGTTTTTGTCGGATGTTAAGTTATGTTCGCCAGTTGTCAATTAATGGCTTTTATTTATACTTCTTAATTGTTTTGGGTTTAGGATTCTTCTACAGTAGATGACTGTGACTTGTTGGCGATAAACTAACAGTACGCACTCCACTTGTTTTCAAGTTATATATTCGGAACAAGTTAAACGTATGTATAACAAATTCTTTACACTATAGGTATTATAATCATCTCACAAACATTATATATAGTTCTCTTCTTGTTGTTAAAAGTCCACTTAAGCCCATTCAATTGCTTTATAATTTCAGTTGATAAGTCCGTGTATAATTCACTTACAATTATAGCGTGAGTTACCACAGTCGTATACTTCTCTTTCAGTAACCGTCTGGTCTTCGTATTTCAGATATTGTCTGTTTCTTTTGTCAAAGTGCACTCAGGCTGGTTCAATTACTTTGACGGAATAAACTATACTTCTTATCTCTTTTAAAAGTATTAGTTTTAGTCTAACATATTAATCGTTAGGCCTATATTAACCGTTAGGCTTTTCACTCCTTCGGCAGTTAACTTTATGTTAACTTTCCTTGGCTGAACTTCTACTTCCAGTGACTAAACTTTCTCGTCTGATCTGTCTGTCTGCTGTTTCCACTCGTCTCACACTACTTATATGTTTATCACTTAATCGTCTGCCCGCCTTATAGAAATTTCTATATTCTCGATGTCAATGTATTGCATGTGATGTTCGATAGTCTCAACATCAATGAATTATAAACACAACTTCCAATAATTGTCTGCTCTTAATTCTCTTATTATAATAAAACACACGCTAAACAATCATGAAATATCAACTCACAAAATAGATAAATAAATAATATCTACACTAGACAGTCTTTTTATATCATGACAGTTATCAACTCTTTCTCCGTCATCAGATGAGTCAATATTGAACAACACAGAGTTCTTGTCAACTGGCATAAAATGTTAACTTGTCAACTTTTACAACTTAAAACTATAATGAAACACTTTTCCATAGTGGCTTTCACTACCCATGTAAGCGCTAGTCATTTCCATTGGTTATATGGGAAGTTTTAGCCTCTACGCATCATACAATTGGTCAGTGGAATAAGTTGCTGTCTACGCTTTCATATGGCATGATGGCACCATAAGCACTTGAGGTTGTTTTGGAGCTGAAACAACAATTTCAGTAGTCATTGCTCTCAACTTCTCCTACTGCTGCTCCAATACCAGTTCATTATGAACACCTTGAACTGTACTGCACAAAGAAATAGCCTCAGTCAAATATTAAATTTTCCTAAACCCATGTTTCAACCCCTTTATGAACTTATAAATGAAAAACCTCATCAGAATGAGGAGGTGTCATGAAAGGCCTTCCCATGAGTCTCTTTAGATCATATTTAATATGTCCAAATTTTTGTTGGACGTTGAACCCTCTTAGACACACACGACTGTTTCAGTTTAAATTAATGCAAGAGTTATAATTTAGATAGCTTATATAGGGTTAGCATTAAATTTAGTTATTTTTAGAAGCGATAGTTTATCGCAAGTTTGTTTATATAACTGTTTACGAATCATACGTTGTGTAGTTCAACAGTTGTGAATTAGTGATTATTACATTATTGTGTCAAGTTACTAGAACCTTCTGACTTTTTCTCGTTGTTTTGATTGAGTATTATTGCATCATAATATCTATTAGTGGTTAGTAAGATTTAACATAAACAAACAAATCCTGACAGAATATTTATATGGAAATCGTAATAGTTTTTCATTGTTCTTGCATTTCAGCGGTCGGTGACAGTTTAGGGAAGCAGTGAACCAGCCCCCTGGTACTGAAAAGATTGATAATCATAGACAACAATACAGTTGGTCTCAGAATGTCCAGAGTGAATATCACCACTATGACTCATACAAATGGTGATCAGTAACGGTATAATTGATGCAGAAGCGACCCTTCAGCCCTTTAGTCCAAAGGAAAGAATGAAAATGCATGAAAAGTTCTCATCATGGCCGGTAAAAGCTATTGTTCTAAGAGAGGGCATCATCAGTTCTTGTCGCAAACTTTTAAGTCATATCCCCACTTTAAATGCAGCTTTTTCCTCTTCACCAGAAAATGCCCTTCCGTGACCATAAATTACAAACTTTACAGTAACCAAAAATTCAAATGAAACAAATAGATATATTCAAAATATAACTCCACAAAAACCAATCCTGGCATGACACCAAAATGGTAACTTAGCAGCTTAATCTGTGATGTTCACATGTAAAAGTGCAAACAAAAGGTTAGTATCACAATAATATGCTTGCGAGAAAATAAAATGAACTCAGCAAAAAAAGTCTAAAAACCATATTGCAAGAGATAAAACTGTTGTTATACACTAATACATAAAATACTTTGGGGCTTATTGTGGCACTGGAGAAAAGGAAGAACACTTCTTCTCTAGACACAAGACTGCTAAGTCAGACTAAAGTTCCATAGTTTTAGATTACATACATCAGCGATCATCCTCATTTTACATACTAAAGGGGAGATCAATTCTCAGCTTGCTAGCTTGTTCAAATATCTTCACCATCTCAGAGGAGTAGTGGCACAGAAGGGTGAACAGCCAGTACAAGGTCTTTGGAATGATCACTGTGGTTTGTAACCTTAGCCTGAAGCAAGAATTAATGCCCGTCCTACTAAACATGCTCGCCCTTTCAGCCGTAGGGGCGTTATTAAGTTACGGTCAATCCCACTATTCGTTGGTAAAATAGTAGCCAAAGAGTTGGCGGTGGGTGGTGATAACTAGCTGCCTTTCCTCTAGTCCTTCACTGCTAAATTAGAGACGGCATACGCAGATAGCTCTCGTGTAGCTTTGCGCGAAATTCAAAACCAAACCATACCTTTTATAAGTAACTATAACAAAAACTAAAAAACAAGTTTAGTATCATAGAGGTGATGCAAATAATACTAAACCAGTTTGTATGCCTTACATACAGTACTGACTTGCTATATCTATGCGTAATCAGTTAAGGGATGGACTCGATAGATCCTAAATATTACGTACTAGCTGGAGTACTGGTCCGTTGGACAGATGAAATAAAAACTCGTTTGTAACAACGGATAAGAAATTATGCTTCTATTTTTTCTTAACATAATAAACATTAAAAGTGCAATAAAAATATATAAAGGTACCAATATTGAAAAAAAAAGACATACTGTTTTCAAGAATTCTATCAATGTGAAATTAGATGGGGGTTCGATCCCCTCATGACCTTCCTCATGTCATCCTGTATCATTGTGTCAAGTTTGGTGCTGATTGGTCAAGAAATGTGGAAACATATAAGGAACAGATACAAACATATACTGGCGTTTATTTATATAGTTTATCACACAGATCAATAAATTCGAAAGTTATTCACTCATGTGATTGTATAGGCTACTAAACATAATAACGAGTTAATCCATTGTTATAGTAATGAAAGTTTTTATTCACATTTGGGAACTTCTTATACCCAATGATTAACATGCCGGACTGTGGATCTGTGAGTCAAACGTCCTCGTCCTGTATCACAAATATATATTTATGTATAAAATCTTGCTCACGTTGGGTCTGGGCACGTTGTAAAGATGAAGGTCAAACTCTTTATTCAGTGAGACAAATGTTGGTGGTGGGTATTGTTTACTAGCTGCTTATCCTACAGTTTATCAATTTAAAACTAGGGACGATTAGCATAGATAGCCCTTGAGAACTTCGGGTGAATATTCGAAAATATACAAGCTTATACCCTAACATTTAGGAAATTTGGACTGAGCATATACTGAGTGATTGAACATGTCATCTAAAGTTACTGGAAACTGGAGAAAATCTCGATGACATGAACACTGTAAGGGGTGGTGATAAATTGGTGGAAGCAGGATATCTGAGTTTCATTGTTAGAAATCAGTTTGAAAACTCTCATTTTATAAATATTTTTCAAAATGGTTTTGAATAGGTTTTAGTCTTTACTCATTAAGTTACTAGTTTATTAAAACTATGCTTTTTTGGACAAGCGTGCTCAATTAACATGGAGTATTTTTGACTTTACGAAAGTTTGATAATGAGTTGTTTGGCTTATGATGTGGTGTGTTCTGTTATCCAGATAAATATATGAATATGAAGACAAAGCCATTCCTAATTTAGAAACGCTGATCAGAGGGAGGGTAAATCAGTCAACAGCCCCAATAACCTAAACGGCAACTATTAAATGAATAGCGGGATTAACTGTCATGGTTATAACAATGCAAAATGTAGAGTATGTTCAGCGATATTTCATGCATCAAATCTTAGAGCTTCGAATCCGTAGCCCGACACGTTAACCACTGGACCATGCCAAATTGTAGTTAAAAGAGAATCGTGTTACAGCAAAACAACTACACCAAGCAGAACAGCAACCAGGTCAAACTATAATGGACTGGAATATTCCTTTCATTACGTTTTATTAAAAATTGTGTATTTTGGAATAACGTGAACATGAGAAGTAATTATTACACATTTTATGAAAAATGGAAATACAAGATATTTGTAACTTTTTGTTTGTTTTACCTCCAAGCCATACAAAGGGCTATTTGCGCATAGCTGTCTCTAATTTTGAAATGAATGACTAGAGGAAAGGCAGATAGTCAATATCACCAACAACTGGGCTATTCTTGTCTGTCTAGTTTATCTTGTGCGCGCCCCAGTGGCACAGCGGTATGTCTGCGGACTTACAACGCTACAATCCGGGTTTCGATACCCGTGGTGAGCAGAGCACAGATAGCCCATTGTGTAGCTTTGTGCTTAATTACAAACAAACAATTATCTTGTGCGACGTTTCCAGCAGACCCCCCTTCTCGGGCTGTAAAGACCGCGTAATAATGGAATTAGGCTCAGAGAGGAGAATCTTTGAAAGGTAAGAAAATACAAAGGTTCTAGTTACACGCGTTCAATGTGGAGCACGGTGACAAAAATATTGATAAAAACATTGTTGAACTTATTAAGTAAATGTCATTAAAATTTGCAAGAATATGGAAAAGTAATTAAAACAACAAAATTGAGTTTAAAAATATAAACGCGGGAAAATAACACAAAAATTCGCAAAATAATAAAACTATAGCCTAGTAAAGTAAAATAATAATCCAGTGAGACTGTCACTGTTATAGCGCATCTACAGCTTCAAAGTGCCGATCGCGTTTCAGTAATGGGACGCAAACCATGAACTATCGAATTCACTGTTCGAACATTATATTTTTAACCTAGCTTCATGTGTTCGGACGCGGAATACTTGACAATGACATTGACAAGCTGCTGCTACGTAGGTTGATAAAAATCGCATTTAAAGAACTGATAACTTTACAAAAAAAATTAGGTAATCTACTTATAAAATTGTTTAGACCTCTAACTTGTACAAAGGAAGGATAAAAATCTTTCTATATAGCTTCTAAGTTATAAAACCTCCAGTCACACCATCATTAAGTAGTAATCGTGTAGAAATATTATACCATGTTAAACTAAAAGTACCCACCTGACAACATTCTGCCTTCTTTCTTAACTTGAACTTAGCAACACAAAATTAAGAAAATCAACAACAACAAAACATGCTTGGTAGCATATAGGTGAGGCAGACAACACAAAACCAATTTGTATGCCTCAATGGGTATGTAACTTTGTTGCAATGTATATAATATTGTACTGATTGTAAATTCTTCGAAGATTATATATGTGCAATCAACTAAGGGATGGTTTCAACAATTAATAAATATTATATATTGCCACATAGATTAAGAAATTCGAAAGTTATTATTTAATATATTGCAAATATATTACAAATATATTCTATGAACAAAACTAATAAAAGACACATCTTTTATTCCTTTAAAATCATTTCCCAGTATTTAGGGAAAAGAAGTTGAAGATATTAATAAAATTATATAACTTTCAAAAGTAATGTTCTGTTCTTCACCAACTGCACTTGACAACATTAAAAAAGTGAATACAAACACTAGTAAAAATTAAAGTACAGGCAGTAGAAGACTTAATGGAAAATTTATGTAAAGATAAAAAAAATTAACTGGTATAAATATTTCAAGTGTTCCGGTGAGATATCCTTTCCTTACGGTTTTACTTCACTACCTATATGTTAATTTTAGGATTGTGTATGATAAATAGTAAAAAACCTATACTTCTATTATTTATGTTATTTTCTAGACAAAATATTCTACGTCATGTCCAGGCACAGACTTACTAACTGCTTTGTTGTTGTTTTTGGTAAATGATAAAATTTGTAGTTGTTTGAAAATTTTATTTTGAATTTCTGTTATTTTGATAGATTGTTTTTGTTTGACCCTGGTTGTACAGACGCTTTGTTTTATTCCATTACAATCGTCAAAGGTAATGGTTGGTGTTGCCTAACCTGAGTCAGCTGTTGCAGTCTCTACCCCATTTCTTCCTATTGGAACCAGATGGTAGGAAGAACAATGAGGCCGGGTTGAAGAATAATTTATGTGTTCAAGTTGGCCCAGCAGGGACAATAAAGAGTAGCATGGCTGCAGGTAGTTTGTCAATTAGAGACCCACAGAAGCCTGGAGAATAAGAAGTTATCAAGTTCCAGGGACACATCTTCTGTGGGCAATATAGCATGTGAGTACACACAAAACCCATATAAATGTCATTTGACCATAGTACTTGGTCGTAACTATACATTGTGACACCCTTTTAATTAATTTATGCATTTAGCTGAATTTCTGATCAAATATAATTTATCTAATCTTGTATTTGAATTTGAACTTTCAGCATTTAAGGTCAAGTTTTCACCACAGTTAGTCTCTATAACTGACTACCAGTGTTTATCTTGCTCTTGCCTATTTGTAGCTGTTTATTACTATCTACCAAGGTCCTTTTCCTCCATAGACTCATCTTCCATCTAAAAAAGAAATCAAATCTCCCTCTACAACAAGGGAACCAACGCTGTAGCTAAACCTCAGCCTCCTGAAGCTGGCCTAACTTTCACTGTGGCTAAGCTCATGTACGAAGATGTGTGTCATGGTGGTGGCCCCGAGGCCTTCAAGACCAAGCAGCCCCATCTAGTGGAGAAATGTCTTGCCACCACTAACACTGAAGATGTACCCACTTTGGAAGAAACAGGCCCAGAATAAGCTGCCAAACAACAAAACCACCAAAAGTGTTTTTGAAGTGCTGCTGATGAATTTATAGATTCCATAGAAGGTGACTGTCCAGTGTTCATGCTAGTACACACATCATGTTACTGTGTTTTGCAATATTAATAAAATGTTTCACTTTACATCACCTGTCCAGTCAGTTCATTTTCTAAGCTTAAAATTAAGTTCTTTAGTTAACTCGGATTTTTTTGATTAATCCTCCCATTATATATCAGAATTATTACATCCATTACCTCCATCTCTTGTCGCTTTGCTGGAGCTATTCTCCTCAGAGGGTATCTTTATTGGACAGTGG
>NW_013671343.1:38364-45101 GCF_000517525.1 Limulus polyphemus
AAAAGTTCCCTAACCTGAAGAGTGAAGAGCCTGTGATTGTGACAAATGGACTATACTCTTCTTATAGAGGTGAGTTAAATGTTCTGGGAGAAGATGTCATTTCTTTATGGTTGTATTTCTTGCCTTAACATTGACTGGCTCTACTTCCTGGCACACACCCAACAATGCCCCTTCCTTAAGTGTCTGCTCACATTTAGAGAAACTGGCCACTGTTATGGATACTACTTGATGACATGCAACAAGTGACCTTCCAATCTTTACATCTGCTGGCCTGGATGGGTCTTCCACTGCTTTCACAAGCATCAGGCTTTCTTGGGGATGTTCCTTTATTCTATAGAGCTTCTGTATGGCTTCTGGTACTCCTTTGTGACTTAGCACCTTGATACTCACAAGGGTTTGCTGAGATGCAGAATCCATGACAAAGTTGCACCTTTGGCCATCCAGCTTTCCTGTCACGTAGACACTATGTGTGCTTGCCATTTTACACTTAGCTGTTGGGACTTTCACACTGGGGGTTAGTAGGCATCCCTCAGCACCAACCACTACTGAAGCTGACCTATTGGTAGTATTCTTCTTACACTGGCTCCTCATATGTCATTGCTCTTCACAGTTGCAACAACCTTTCTGGGTAGCAGCCTTTCCTGCCATGGCATCTTCCCTGTGTTGAAGTTTCCAGCATTGAGCTTTCTTGTGCCCAGGTTTGTTACAGTGCCAGCAAAGTCCCTCAAACCTCTCCAAAAGCTTTTCTGGCCTTGAATCCTGATGACTGTACCAACCTTGGTATCTTTGTGCTGGACTTAACATAGGATTCGAATTCAAGAGCTCTAGCCATTGCATCCTGCATAATAGAGGGGTGTGCTTGCTTCACTTGTATATTCAGTTGTGGACTGTCCAAGGCATCTATAAACTGATCCCTCAGCAACAATTTGAGGACATCGGGTGGTGCAGTTGGGTAGGCTTTGTATGCCTTACTTTCTAAATCCTGTGCCAGCTCTTGCAGGCTCTCCCCTTTACCACGGACTCTCGTCCTAAGCCTAGCCCTGTAGACTTCTGACTGATTTTGGGTTCCGTTCCTGAATTTTAGAGCCACTACCAGTGCTCTATAGTTGTGCCTGTCGTCTGCTGACAAATGTTCAAGTATTTTCAGTGGTTGTCCCTTCAAGCTCGTTGCCAGGTACACTGCCTTCTGCTCCTCTGTCCATCCATTCATTTTTGCCAGGAGCTCAATTTGTGCTCTATATGCTTCCCATCGAATTCCTGTGGCTTCCTTCATACTAGATCACCCCTATTGCTAACACTTATGTCTGGAATGTGACTTCTGACAGGACTGAAGATGTCTGCATAAGGGTTTAGCTGCGGGGTCTAGAAGGGGCTTCCCATTGTTTGAGGCTGATTAGGTCGATGGCTAAAATATCTTCCTTGTGTAAAAGACAGTAAATCGTCCTTTAATGTATTTAGTTCACTTTGAAATTTACTCATCTTTTCCATTTGTGTATGCTGGTTTTCTCTCAACTGTTGGAGACTTTCTTTTTGTTTATTTTCTTTCTCCTCCAACCACTGCTGTAGTCTCTGTTCTTGTTCATTTTCCTTCTCCTCCAACCATTACTGTAGTCTCTTTTCTTTTTCCTCCAACAATAGCTGTAATATCTTTTCTTGTTTCTTTTCTCGTTTTTCTTGTTTCTTTTCCTATTCTTGTATTGCTGCCATCAAATCTACTAAGCTGTTGTTTGATTTGCCACTTCTAGTTTCCATGTTCTTTTTCAATCCCACTTCTGACACCAATTTGTTACGTCTCTGGTCGTTTGTTAATTTTCCGTAAAAATTATTCCAGTGGAACTTCAGTGATATAAGTCCTTTCTTAAATAAAACTAGTTTATTCTTTTTCAATACAACTTTGCAATACACTTAATTTCCACAGTCACTTTAACTTATACACACGCTATAATTCACAATGATTCACGTACTTTACTTACGATCACTACCACTCACTTGACTCGATTATCTGTCTGTATATCTCCCTATCTGCAATTATATCTCCGGTTTATTTGCGGGGCTTATATACAAAAATAGAGGGCGTCTGGCAAACACTAGAGTTGCCAGGAACAGTCATGATCCTTCAAGAAACTCATGACGTGTTACCAGGGTCACGTGACTTCCGCTGTCGTAAAAATACTCATCTGATTTTGCTGTAGGTTTGTGAAACAAAAATATGAATAATAATAATATAATAATAAAATATGCACTCACAATTTCAGTGAAGTACGAAAACCAGTAGAATAAATCACCACTCCCTAGATTAGAGAAATCTACTATTGTAATTGTCTACTGTTAGAAAACTCACTGAAATAGTCATACAGAAAAAGTACAACAGCGAACTCGAGAAATGATGAATCCTCAACATGGCAGTTTCTATAGGTTGCACAAGTTATTTTCCAATTAATGTGCATTAGTAGAACACCGGTTTTTTCAATGATGGAAAGTGAAGGACTTAGAGAAATTCTTCAGGGTGAAAAAAAAAGAAGGCAGTTGAATTAATTTTAAAACTACCCTATGACATACTCAATACTGCATTCATTACTAGTGTCCATGTTTCAGTAAAATGTTCATAGCCGTTTTTTATGTAGCGGCTTCTAAAACTATAATCAATAATAATGCGACTAGAGACACTGTTATAAATGTATACACTGTTTACTTTAATAAAATGAAGCGTTTCCGACTAGTATAACAGTGCTTAAAAGGCTTCTAAGAGTTTATGTTGGTAGCGAAGAATAACTCAGAAACTTTTAGAGGGTGGAAATCTCGCTTTCAAGAATCAACTTTAAAATAGCTCTACAACCTTCGCAGGAATTAGTTTAGTGGTTGTGCATATATTTTGGCACAGTATACCTAGCGTTTTGGTTGTAGGCTTCAGTGCTTTAATAGCTTCGAAGAGAAACTTGGCCAGTAGCGATGAAATGACTGATAAAATCTCTCCCTCTCTTTCAAGAATCAACATAAAAATAGCCTATTTACAATTTAAAAGAATACAACCTTAAAATCTTTATTTGTTGAAAATGTTAATTTTTTTAATGACCTCTCAGGAATATACAGCAAAAAAAAAAAAAAATCGTTAGATTTTGTTAACAAAATCTCAGGGATAAATATACAGTTAATTGATGAATTAGTCTATTTTGACATTGTGTAGCTGTTTACAAATGTTCCAGTTAATGAGGCTCTGGGTTGCTTGGAAAATAGATTGCTGGAAAGTAAAACATTTTCTCTGCTTGAGGTGAACGCAATTTTAAAGCTTACTCGTGAGTGTGTTTCAAACGCATATCTTAAAATTAGAAATAAATTTTTTAAACAGATTAAAGGTTTAGCAATGGGGTCTCCCCTGTCACCTCTTTTATGTGAATTATTTACATTCAATTTGGAAATTAAGATGTTCAACACATCTGAGGTAAAACCCTTAATGTGTTTAAGGTATGTAGATGATACGTTTTTAGTGTGACGAAATGACATTGGAACTTTATTAGAATTTGAAAAACATCTTGATTCAATCAGTTCTATCACCAGATTTACATTAGAGATGGAAAAAGAGGGTCAGCTAATTTGTTTAAATATGACCATCAAACGGGACAATAGTTGACTCTCAACTTCTGTTTATAGAAAGTCATTTGCTGTAGAGGTACCACCACACAATAGACAGTGTCACCCGTGGGCATAAAAACTATCCGCCTTTTCCACATTTGTGTTTAGAACCTTAAAAATATGCAGTTATGATTGTGTTGTAAAAACATAGTTGAGTTTCTTAAAACATGTAGCCATAGATAGAGGAACAGTATGCACCATAAGTAAAGTTGTGAATCACTGTGAATTATAGCGTGTGTTTATAAAAGTAGTTAAGTTAAAGTGACTATGGAAATTCTGTGTATTGCAAAATTGTATCGAGAAAGAATAAACTAGTTTTATTTAAGAAACGACTTGTATTGCTGAAGTTCCTCGGAAAGAATTTATACCGGAAATTAACAAATGAACAGATGTAACAATAGGAATTATTTAATTTCATGGATGACTTGTTATTTTGGGAGATGTAGCAGAGCTTTAAGCATTTAATAAATTTTCAACCAAAGCTTAAATTTTTAGAACAATCTTATTGTTTGTCAAATGAGTTTGTCTATTGAGAACTTCCATGGTGTTTGTAGTGCAGTTGTTTATAGATTTACTGGTGAAACTGTTGAAATTATTGAGATTCACTCCTTATCAAACATAATAACCAACCTAAGAAAAAACGAAAAATACTTTTACTGTTTGTTCTACATCATAAATTTCACATTCCAACTTTGTCTGTTCAATAAAGTGAATTTAACATTTAGTGTATAGCTTTTCCTTTCACGGTCAGGTCTTACTTGCTTCTGTTTTGAAATCCTATTGGATCTCAAGTTATTGTGGTTTGATGACTTAACTGTTGGTTTAAGTTCTTAAGAATATCACAACAGTTTCTTCAAAATTAGTTATCTTTCTATATTATAACCAGTTTTTTGTTTGTGTAGACAATAGAATACATCTTTTCTGCCCATATTTGTATAAAAAAAATGAAATATTATTGTGTATTATCTGATTCATAACTCTCATTTCAAGTATCTCTAATAACTGTTCACAGTTACTAGGATGATACTTGTCAAGATGAGAAAGAAGAAATTTTAAAGTTTCTAGATTTATTAAAGCATGGAACATTTTATAACAAGTGACAATTATTAACCTACTTACAATTACATCTTTGTTTACAACTTATGGTAGTTAGTTCGAAATATTTTTCTATATTAGAATAAAGATGTTTTGACCACCAGTGTGGTCATTTTAAAGTACAACCACAGAATTTTGTTGTAATATGTTACATGTAGAAGTCAGCCTAAAATACAAAAGATAAAGTCTTTGTTTGCCACATATGTACTTTTTGTATTCCATATTTGGCTTTACAATAAAAATGTTTCTTGTTTTTTGCCAAGTCTTATTCATTCCTGGTCAATGTTGACTTATTTCACAGATACTGTATACATTCTTTGAAACAAGCAGTAAAAAATGCAAAAAATCATGAATCAATTAGCCTTTATACTAAGTACTATCGATTCCTGAAAAAAAAAATGTATTTTGCAATTCAAAATGACTTCTCACCAACATTATCCTCTTTGGCTTTACTTATTAAATATGTTTTGTGATGTTTATTTTTAGCTGAGTTAAAAAACATCACACTTTTTTAATATTCTGTAAAAGTACTCAGTTTCACTAACAAAAAGTAAAAAAAAAGATTTTTAAATATTTATTTTATCTATCAAAAACAATACACTAATCTTTTCTTTTGTAAAAAGCTACATTAGTTATCTACATGAACAAATTCTTTGCAACACCAGGTCTATGGCCATAACGGTTTATCACTGGAGAATCCTTCTTTGCCAAAAAGCTTGCTCTTTCCTCTGAAATCAGTCATCCTTAAGGTTTCCAGGTGGTCCAGATAAAAACCAAACATCAGCCCTCCGATGGGAAGCAAGACTGGCCACCATTTCTTCCCTATTCTTTGAAAAGCCATGTTCCTTGGTTTTCTTCAACTTTAAATTAAAAATTAAAAGTTAACAAAATCCTATTTATGAATGAAATATAAAACATTTGAAAAACAAATAGAGTTTCAGAATAGTCAAATTCTTAAAAGACCATATGATCAAGTTTTATCTCCCTCTTTAAAAACAAAATACATAGATCTTCTGAACACAGACTTCTGCCTGTCAAGCATAATTAATTTCTGACAAAATTACTGAGTTTTATTATCATCAATTAATTTAGTAATTGATATATATTTATATACAATTGAATAAGTAAGTCATGCATGCAAAGATTGTGCATTAGATTCACGCATACACATAAAGGTAACTAACTCGTTTCACTTTGTATATTGTACATTTCAAATACATAAGAACAAAAATACTATTTTTTATGTATATTTATATATATATATATATATTACATCTAAAACATGGCCAAATGAATAAATTTTCTTGTGTATGCATGTTTTTCAATTTTGACCAAATTTATATTATGCAAAGTGAAAAAACATTTGCCTCTATTCACATTTTATAAATTAGCAATGTGACATTAAGATTTCCTGTCACAATTGTACTTTTTGATATTATATCTACTTAATCCATGATGTAATCAAATATAAAATAAGACTGTATTTGTTACGACTTAGTTTTTTTTCTTAAGCAAGTAATATGACCTAAAATCTTTTTTATTATGTACTGATCAAAGTTTTATTCAAGGCATATACTATATGAACATGCACTATTTCATCCCGTGGAAAAAGTTTAAAATGTATTAAGCATAAGAAATAAGAAAATTATAGGAATAATCATAGCAAATATTTAGAATTGAAACATTTATCATAATCCTAAGTTAAACTATTTGTTACTACTGCAGCAGTCATGTGATGCTGGTAATACGTCATGAGTTTCTAGAAGGATCATGACTTTTCTTGGCAACTCGTTTTTTCCAGGCGTCCTCTATTTTAGTATTGTTACGCCTCCATTCGTTAGTTAATTTTCCGTAAAAATTCTTCCCGAAAAAACTTTAACGACACAAGTCCTTTTTTAAATAAAACTGGTTTATTCTTTCTGAATACAACTTTGCGATACACTTAATTTCAATAGTCGCTCTATAACAAACGCTATAATTCACAATGAACCTCTCACGTGCTCAACAATATT
>NW_013671343.1:45330-59023 GCF_000517525.1 Limulus polyphemus
TTTAGTTTATAAGTCCGGCAAATAAAGCGGAGACATAATTGCAGATAGGGAGATATAGAGACAGATAATCGAGTCAAGTTGTAAGTAAAGTGACTGAATCGTTGTGAATTATAGTGTGTTTAAGTTAAAGTGACTGTGGAAATTAAGTGTATTGCAAAGTTGTATTGAGAAAGAATAAACTAGTTTTATTTAAACAAGGACTGTATTGCTGAAGTTTTTTGGAAAGAATTTCTACGGAAAATTAACAAACGAACACAGAGACGTAACATATTGTTTGTTATGAATAATATTTGTTAGATTAGGTTTGATATTGATCAAACTTTGCTGTATTCTTCAATATATGTGGTCTTGTTCAGCTAATATCTTTTGAAATAAAAAATAGCTATGTATCTTTAAACACATTCTAGTAGATGGCTATCAAGCCATCTATTTGAATAACCTGTTTGAAAACAACTTTTTATATGAAATTTATTAAATATTATTTTAATTTTTTTCTATTGTTTAAAGTTTTATAATCTCTTTGTTGGTTGGTTGATAAGCATGAAGCTACACAATAGGCTATCTGTGCTCTGCCTATCAAAACCCAGTTTTTAGCATTATAATTATTTGGCCTTACCAATGAGCCAGGTTTGTAATGGCTTTGTAATGTGACAGAAAGGTGTAATTCAAAATATATATAGTAATTACAACTTTTTGTGTATAATTGTACATGTTTAGTGCCCTTGACAATTTCTAAAGTGTACAAAGTTTCATTTTTACATAATAACAAAGTACAAGGTGACAAAAGAATACTCAACATATCAAAATCATTCCTCCACCTAATGAAACAATCAAACAAACAAACCCAAGCTAAATATTGCCCTTTTTACACATTTACCTATCCAAAATATAACACCAACAGCACAAATTTGATAAGACAAACAATACACAGATTTCCAACTAGATTAATATTTGGCTTAAGTCAATAGAGGTTCAGAATTTTTAGTGGTTTGAACAATCTGCCTAATAGGTGTTCTACTGGAGTGGTGGATTTATGAAAGAGTAAGGAATAGAAATGAAATATTAGGCTTAAGTTTTTGAAGTTCAGATGTGTATTTGTTCATTTAAATTACTTTTCAATTAATTGTATGTAAACTTGGAAAACAATTTACCATGTATTTTGATTTTTGTAATTAATTTAAGTTAGTTTTATTAAAATCTTGTTGCATAGTTTAATGGACAAGAAAGGTTACATTTAATTTTGTTGTAACTCTTTCAGTGAATGAGAGAGAAGCTTGATGGCCGAAATGGCCTTATGACAGCTTCCTCTCTTACTTTTATTTTCTTTATACATACAAATTTTATTACAATATTAAATTTATCAATAAACAGTTTCATACCTTTTATGAGAGATTTCAGTATTCCTTTTTAATGCTTTATAATGTTGTGTTCGTCTGTAGTCTGCTCCAATAGCCAAAATTGTGAAGGTGGGAAAGAGGATCACAAACTTATAATAGCGCAGCTTCTGAAGAACGTTTTGAATCATAAAGTTCCCGCTCATCAGCTTTAAATAAAAATAAGAAAATCTTACTTTTTTATTAACATATTAATGAATTTTAATAATATTTTAACTATAGCAAAATATAACATATAAAGTGCAGTAGTGATATTATCAAACAGCTTCAAGAAGTTTTAAAAAATCTATACTTCATGGGTAAATGGAGAAAAACTATTGCAATTTATAAGGAAAAAATACTGTATATGTTAGAGCTTTTAAATATAAGTTATTTGCAATTAAAAGTTTCAGAAAGAAGATAAGTAAAGCAATTTAATATGGGTAATGCCAAATGTGCTACTTTATAATATAGAATAAGTGTAAAATGCTTCAACACCCAGGGTTAGCCTTTCTTGATTAAATTGGATAATTTTTTTCAAAATCAACACCCAAAATACTGAATACAAAACAAACATGCATGAAACATTTAATAACTCAAATGGCCCATATTAAGAAAACCCCCATAAACAACTGCTTATACTTAGAATGGGTATGGAAAATTGAATGTTTCAAGTTCACTATATACAAAAAGAGAGGGAAAAATAAAGTATTATTGTCAAATTTTATTTAACTTGAAAAACTGAAAGGATGAAATTATTCAAATGGAAAGAATGCAAATTTATTTCTATAAGACAGTAAACTTGTCAATGAAATCCATTTTTTGTATTCAGTATCAAGCATATTTGTTCATTTTACATGACATTAGTATCTATTTAGCTGAAAAGAGTGAAATGTTGGTTTCATTTATGAGTAGCGGTAAGCTTTTTATTATAACCTAAAACCTACTATACATTAGTTATAAATAACAAACTAATTAATACACAAAGATTAATTATAACTTTATTAACAAAGAAATTACACTAATAAGTTAATAGTAATGTTGTATTTGTGAATAACTCTGTTTAATTTTGATATTTTTTAAAGCATGTAATCCTGCTTTCTTCTGTCACGAAAGCTTATTAAAGTGAACTGAATTAATTTTAGCATGGTCTTTTTAGCCATTTTTAAACAATCATCTTAATATTTATCAGTCTAATTGAGTCTATTTTAATCAATCTTCTATTAAATAAATGGTCTCTGAAACCCTCTATATAGTTTTAAAGGAATTTAATTTTAAGTTAATTTTCAGCAAAGGCAATGTTTGCTCATTAATACACATTCATCAATTAGTTTCTGAAAACTAACTAGCAGACTTATTCATGTTGTTAGGAAAACACAAATTCAAAAATCAATTAAAGACACAAGTAAGGAAACTTATGCCCAAGGGCTTTCAAAAGATAACCTTTCTTCATCAGGGGGAAACTGACAATGATTTTCTCCTGATGCAAAAGGGTCTACCTTTTGAAAATGCTCAGGTTATATAGTTTATCTTTAATTAGTAGGCCTAGGTATTTTTGTTTTTTATTTTATCAAACTACACTTGTCAGTATATTATATCAAGCTAGTGTCTATCTAGTTTCAAGCCCTTCTTTCAAAGTTAAGATCCTTGTTCTCAGTCCAAATTTGCTTGTCCTTTCACCTATGTGATGAAGAGGAGCCAGAGCTGGGATAACTTTTTAAATTGAGTTTATGAAGAAAATGTTTTTAGTATTTCTTCAAATGGTTATATCAATTGTAAACATGCATCCAATAGGGACAACTGATTATTGTCGTAGTTGGTGATGGTATCAATAGCACAAAAGAAATATCACTCTGTCTTTTGTCTCAAAAGCCTTTCAAGAAGACATGGTGAATTCCACTTTGTCTGTACAACTTGTACAAGTTTTGTTTGAAACATATATAAAATCACTTTGTATAATCATTAATTTCTAACATGCTAGAGGTGATGGTTGAAATGTGTAACAATTTTTCTTTTGACTGTTATCAGATCAACTACAGCTTGCTGAGATTCCAGAGTATTCATGATCACTAACTGTAATGTGTGGAGGAAACATAATTCAATCCAGTATCGTTAAATATTTTCATAATATCTGCTCCATTATCTGTTATTAATTATTATTTTCAATGATACAGTGACTTGTGAAAGCAAGTAATGCATTTATTTATTACTAATGACCAAAAATCTGATTTTTAAAGAAATAAAATTGAGAATCAAAATGTTACATAAAGTTGCAGTCTTACTGGTTTGCTAGTTCTTCTGAATGATAGTGAAGTTAATTCATGTAAAATAATAACATGCTATTAATATTTATTCTAATACTTATTTTTAAATGTCTTAAATATAATTGATAATACTTATAATTCATTCACTTAATGTAGTTCACATCATTACAGTTGTCATTCATGAAACTGTACATATAAATAGAATCTAGACCATTACATCTATCATATCCCAGATAGCCTGTCGAGTCCCGGTATTGGACAAAAGGCCACATTGGCAGTGGATACAGCCACATGGTTGACATATCATTACATATTATACTTTGCTTTTACTCACAAGTTCTTAAAATTTTATATACACATATATCTGGAACAAGTGTTTCATGTAAGTTGTGCTTGGTAATTTATACAGACTACTTTCTTCATCAAATGAGAAGCCTTCATCATAGCAAGTGAATACAGCAAGTTATCCAATGCAATTATTTCACTGACTACATAGTGTAACTTTTCAGTAAGATGATCATTAAAGTCCCATTAGTTCTATTTTTTGTTTGAGGGGGGAACTTTTCTAAATGTTCTTTTTAGTATTACCCAGAAACTTGAGATCACAATATCACACACTTTCAGTATTATATCCAGTAGAATTCAGTGTTTGCATAGATATATTTAAATCCTTTTGAAGGCATGAAAAAAATTACAATTCAGTGAGAATGTATGTGATCATGTTGTGTGTGTGTGTGTGTGTTTTGGGCAATGTCATTCATACAAAAAAGGTATGATTCTACGTATCTGAAAAATTCAGATTTTGTCTCTGTAACATTTTTATTATCCAAGATTTTTGGATCAATTCCTATGGATACATAAATCACTGATATACTACTTACTAAACAGTACTAGAAAGTTCACATTTCCTACAAACCATTAAATTTTTGCTGCTATAAAAGTAATTTGAGGAATAAAGCTATTTAGTAGTTACCAACTTTAACATTCTGAAGAAGTTCAGGTTTTATTTAGGAAAACCCTCTGCTGACAAATTCAGCAGTTCTACTAATGATTTTGATTCATAAACCTGCATAGAACTTCAAATGAATACAATTTATAATTTCTTTGTGAAATTCTATATCATACTAATGTACCATATTTAAATATTAGCAAAAACAAAAATCAACTGATGAGAATAAGAATTGTTTGCTTGAAATTCAAACTTATCATTTCAAACAATGCAACCCAATTCAATGGCCCTAGATGGCCTTTTCAGTATGTCTGTAGAGCTGGGCGATTTAATCAATTACCTACTGGCAGTAATTACACTGCTTAGTGTCACATGAACTAATCAATTAGTCAAAATTACAATTAAACATCAATACAAATTAGTGTTCCTGATTATTATTTTTCAACGATTCCAACAGTTTATTAATTGAAATGCTAATTATATTACCTGTCACAAAAATAATAAACTAATCAAAATTACGATTTCTGATTATTATCATTCTTGATTATCCTAACTCTCCACATAATTGAAACATTGTCACTAAATGTGTTCCTCCTGTTTTTGTTAAAGCAAAGCTACTAAGACTAATTCCCACTGTTACTAATTTTGAATAGTTTCCACAAGGAAGGAAACTAGCTGGAAGCACGCATCACCAACTTGTCTTATTTCTTTTGTAATAGCTGCTAACTACAGGAAAGGCAAGTGGCTGGCAGCACCATCAATTTAGTTTTTTTTTTGTTGTTACTTATACATACAATGGTTTGAAGAACAGTGTACTAATTGATTAAACAAATGTAATTGTTTAACAGGGCTTGTCGATTAATCAAGTTGCAAATTCCACTAATAACCCAGCTCTACATGTTTGACACTAATTAAACCAGTCACATGCTACCAAATTAATCATCTAAGTTATTTCTATTAATATTCATGCCTGCTAATAACTGTCAGTCAATTACCAGTTAAATAATTGAATGGTGAAATTAAGCTAAATGCAACCCACATGAACATGTAATAGTACATTGAGTTTGACATAATTTCCATTGCCATTGTCTCGCATATGAACACTCTCCATGCCTACTGGTAACTACTTGTATAGTCAAACACGATCAGTCACAGCCTTTACAGAAATATAAATGGACCAAGGTAAGTACTTTTGAGGACTACACACCTAGACATAAAGACCCAAGCATGAAAATGGTACGTGGACATGGGACAGGGTTTCCCCACTGAAATGAAGTTCTTCCATGTAGCTAGTAATACTCAATAGGAAAAGTAAGATATAGTATTTTAAATCTAATTTTATTTTTCAGGCCTAAAACGGAAAAAATGTTTGAAAATATGACTTATTAGTATCAAATCAAAATGGTTTACACATAAGTTTTCTGCTATGTTACATTTGGAAGGAAGAGAAACAATCAGTTTTCTTTCTCCACTAATAGAAAGAAAAGGATAGCTACAAGTAAAAAACCAGGTTGGCTCACAAAGAGTTTAAGAAATAAAATTAAAGAAAAGCATAATAAATTTATTAAATTTAAATTGACCGGTATGACAGGAGACATAGAAGATTATAGAAGATCAAGAAAGTTGGTGAAACATGAAATTAGGACATCAAAAAGAATGTATGAGAAAAAGTAGGCTGAAAATGTAAAAATTAACAGTAAGGATTTCTTTAAATACATTAAGGGGAAACAAGATGTTAGGATAGGGATAGAACTCTTGAGGGATTATAAAGGAAGGCTAGTATCTGAGGATTATGAGATGGCCGAGTTATTAGATTTTACTTTTTCCTTTTTATCAACTGATCAAGATGTGGAATACTGCTTAAATCTTCATTAGTAAAAACCAAAGGCCAACCACCCTGTTAAAAAAATAAAACTGTCTTAGCTGAAGATGACTCCTACCTTTTAATAGACTTTCCAAAATTTTTCCACAACTGATGTAACTAATGGGTCTGTAATTACTGGAACAATTTCTATCACCTCCCTTGAAAAGAGGAGTTATATTAGCTAACTTCCAATCCTCTGGTACCTGCCCACTATTCATGGACTGACAAAAATAGTAGTTATTGACTCACATATCCAATCTTTAACTTCCTTCAAAACTCCTGGGGAAATATTATCTGGCCCTTATCATTTTTTAAACTTCCCAATTTTTTCTTAACCAGCTCAAAATTAACACAGTCATCTTGTTTGATCTCGTTTCCAGGAATGGGTTGCCTTCAGATGTTGTAGAGGCAGTAAATTTAAGTGTGTTTAAGAAAAAGCTTGATAAGCATATAAATGAAAAGGGCTGGGTTTAATTTTTTTTAAATCATTTTAATTTAGTTTTGAGGATAGAACAGCCGAAATGGACCAATAGGTTCCATGTTGTCCCAAAATAATATGTTATGTTAAAACAAATATGGATTGCTCATGTTAAATCCTACCATTTTTTGCTTCAGCTTCTGTCCTGTGTTAACATATAAAACTGTGGTATGAATGTAAAATACTGAGTAAGGTTCCAGGCTACATTTATCACTTGCACATCACCAAAAAAGAATTGCTTTGAATGTTTAATACAAATTATTACTTTCTTCCACTTGTACTAAGTTATACTAAATTGGAAAGCGAGCGAATTTTGTGGATTGCTCAGTGACCGTTCTAGTTAAGTTTAACTTTCTCAAATCTGAAGTACGTTTTAAAATTAAGGAAAATTTAAAACCACGTGGATTTATTTTTCTGCACACTAAAAAAATAACCTAATTTCTACAAAAATCTATAGCAATGCTATTACTAGTACTAGTAGGAATACTAATAGTACTAGCATACCATTCCAATTAGAATATTTTTTGTTACTGATACATCTGAAAAAATTCAAGTTTTAAACACGTCCTTTGTGTTAAAAAACACATTAATTAAAGTTCTTAAAACCAAGACTCACTTTTCAAATTAACCAACACGTACAAATAGGCTTTACGCTTAAGCGTATTTAACCAACCACAAAAATAAACGCTCTTCTTCTAACTGACAAAACAGTATCGAAAGGAGAATCGAGAGGGAGCTTGTTTGTTTGTAATTAAGCACAAAGCTATAAAACGGGCTATATGTGCTCTGCCCACCACGGTTATCGAAACCCGGTTTCTAGGTTTGTAAGTCCGAAGACATACCGCTATGTCACTGTGGGGCTTGTTTGTTTTTAATTTCGCGCAAAGCTACACGAGGGCTAGCTGCGCTAGCCGTCCCTAATTTAGTAGTGAAAGACTAAAGGGAAGGCAGCTAGTCATCACCACCCACCGCCAACTCTTTTACCAACGAATAGTCGGATTGATCGTCTCTTTATAACGCTCCCATGGCTGAAAGGTTGAGTATGTTTGGTGGGACAGGGATTTGAAACCGCAACCCTAAGATTGCGAGTCTGCCATGCGGAGCTAAGAGGGAGCTAGATCGGACGTACGTTATTTCCATAATAGGAGGCCGAAAGCTAGGCTTAATCACTCATACCACAGTAGTGTATTGTCTGTCAGTCAGTCAGTAGACACTAAAATGACGTCACATAAGGGGCGCTTAACGTAGCAATTTGTACTGTCATGACGAAAGTAAAACTTGGGCATGACATGAATCACGAAAAGAATTATGCACTCTGTAGGCTACAACGCAGCATGACATATGAATTTCAAAAGCAAGAAATAAAGATATTTGTCTTAATTTTGGTTCTGTTGCGTCATCGAGATCACGTGACTATTCTCACGCCCACTAGTTTGTAGAACTATTTTGTTCCTTCACGAATGCTCTAGCATTTACTAGATAAGGTAGTCTGGTATATATATATAAGAGGGTGACAACGTGACGCAATAATGTGTGTGTGTAGATAGTGAGTAATTGAACTGCAGTCAGAAGTATTATTGACGTTCGTTGATATAACGTTTATTTTAGCGCGATTGTTGAAAATAAGTGTATCGTAAAGTTGTATTCGAAAAGAATAAACCAGTTTTATTAAGTAAGGACTTGTGTCGCTAAAGTTTCGTCGGAACGAAGTTACGGAAAGTTAATTAACAAATGGAGACGTAACAATATGTTGAATAGTACTTTAGATTACATTTTGTGTCAAATACTACATGAGCTTACATGGTAAAGGATGGTTAAAAGACTTAAAACACTCATAAATGCAAAACTATGCTGAATTGTACTTTAATTTACATTTTATGTCAAACACTACATGGTAAAAGATGGCTAAAACAGTAAAACTTTCATAAATTCAATATTTGCAAATAATGCCAAGTTGTATCTAGCATATAATCTAAAACATACTTTTTTCAATGGTAGTTCAGCTTCAGCTGTATCTGATTCTGGATCAAGACTGTGATCAGCATTCATTTCCTGCGCTTCAGACAATTCACCTTTAAAGTAATTTTGTTCCTTTGCTTTGGTTACTTCTCTTGTTCAACGTGCCTTTGTGGAAAGCCAGTTGAGAACAGCAGGCTGTGTATCCCACAAGTCAATTGGAAGCATATTGTAATGGACGTATAAATAATAATTCTCTGTTTCTAATGACATTATTGAGTGGTCTATGCTTTTCAGTGCATTGCTGGAGCTGATAAGTCTCTCCACATCTGCTGAATGTGGCTTTGCTGCCAAAATTCTGGCATAAACTTTGGCCAAAGTATCAAAGAGCCCACCTGCAGCTAAAAACTGGCTGATTATATTTGACAGGCTTAGGTTAGAGAATTGCCCTGACTCTGTGAAATCGTTGTACTCCATAAGATCTAAATCTGGACACATAAGTTTGTGGACTGCCTCTAGGTTGGAACCCTTTTGAAGTCTGAGAAAAGGAATCAAAGTTTCCAAACTCTCTTTGTCAGTGCTAAACCTTTGAGTTAAAAATTATTTTAGCGCTTCTGTGAGCTCAATCTTGATTGCCGATAAATCGCGTCTGTCTGTAACAAAAAAGATGATGACCTCTTCTCCATCTTGGTTCATCACTAGTTAGCTTAATTCCTTTCAGCATATAGAAGGATCTCTCATCACTTTTGACTAGCTGTGACTGTGCTTGAAGACTAGACACCCAACCCGCTAAAAGAGGTATATTCTGGAAGTTGCCAATATTTGTCTTCACAAGTGTCACCTCTCGTTGAATGTCGAGCAGTGTAATATTATCAGATTGTATATTCGTCTGAAATCTTGAACATACTGCCAGCATATTAGCTGTAAATGCAAGCAATTCTAGGTTTGTTTTGTTTATCAGGAGAGTTTCAAATCCTTTGGCTTGTTTGTCTTGAGACTGCTGCATATACAATACTAATGCATGGCATGATTCTAGAACAGAATTCACCAGGGAAAATGTGTACTCACTCCAACGAACCTCAAATACTTTTGGAAGGGACAGACATGCTAGATCATGTGTCCTGCTAATTCTTTCCACTATCGAATTGTCAGACCAGAAGTGTGAAAAAAGGTTGACAATCCACTTAGTTCCTGCAGCAAGTGGCTTACTTCAGAAACTAAATCCGTGACTGACTTCCAAACTAACTGAGTGCGATGAATAGCACACCAGATTTTAAGTTTTGGGATTTCAGAGTCAATGGAATCAAATAATGCCTATGGACCATTTCTTTCTCCAGTATTAACACTGGCTCCATCAGTTAGTATTGATGACATATTTTGAAAAATATATTCTGTAGTGGGTTCACCAACTGTGTTTTTGCAGGCCATCTTAACTGCATTAAAAAAAGTCCTTGTGCTCCCATTATTTCAGGTTCTGCTGCACCTAAGAGCGCCGTTTCATCTTCACCACTTTTCCTAACTAGCTTTGCCATTACAAAGATCTTGTCTATCTGAGTTCGGTCAACTGACCCATCACATCTAAGGGATATTGCTATGGACTGTTCTATCTTTTTTGAAAGAGAGGCCCTGTCTGCTTCCACAATACACGTTAGCATCTCCAGGTGACTAACAGGTGAGACATACTGCAAGTTTTGATCAAGTTTTGCCTCATTAGATACATAAACTGGGGTTTTTTTATGGACTTCTACAACGGATTCTCTGTAAATTGTGCCAGTATCAATACCAATGGAAGGTATCTTGAGTTTAAAGGTAAACTTTATCAAGGTCTTTACTGCATAAATCTCAACGAACGTAATATCGCCCATTTCTATGGATGTTAATTAACATATCTCTTACACTTGCAGTACGGGGAGTTAGTTCCCTTGGTATTTTCTTCCGCTTTCTGCGATTTTGGCATGTGTTGTCCACTAGAACCGGTGCTGACTGAACCGGTCCTTTGCAAACTGCAACCATTTTCTTAAATCCATTTTTACGTAAAATTTGACTCAATTTCAATATTGGACAACCTGAAACAAAAAACATACTAGTATTACTCTTAGGAAACGAACATTACTTGAAATTACTTAACAGCTTCCAAATTCATAGGCTTTATCGCACACAGACTTCACAGGCACAAAGTAGTGTCGTACGAGTTTCATCAACACGATGGAATTATGGAATACTAGGATAAAAAGCGATCCATTTACTAAATTACATATAATATTTACAACTACATTAGGTCTTTTAAAATACTTGCCGTACCATGGATAGGTGACAATGAATATCAATTACGAGTGAAGTAAAACGTGGACAACTTGTCAGATCACTATCATTTACAATGAATATAAAGCAAATAAAAATTATTGACAATATTTAAAATCTATAAAATGTTAAAAATAGGCATTATAAATGTTTTTCAGACTCAGAGAATCTCAAACACCGGGTCATGGCACCTGCCTCAAAGATTTGTGTAGTTCTAAAATTTACTTAAAATAAACCCTGCAAGGATTATCTGTGCTAGCCGCTCATAATGTTTTAACTGATACATTTAGGCTACTCTAATCGAATAGTGGGGTTTTACCTTTACACTTATAACACGCCCATGGCCTCAAAGTGCGAAGCGTAAATTTGGGAAACTGGAC
Organism: Limulus polyphemus; assembly: GCF_000517525.1. NCBI lineage: Eukaryota > Metazoa > Arthropoda > Merostomata > Xiphosura > Limulidae > Limulus > Limulus polyphemus. The sequence goes on from NW_013671343.1 coordinate 56,896, forward strand.
GCGAGAAATGGGAAAATTGAGTTCACAGTACAGCAAAATAACCTTTGAAATACGTCCAATCCAGTCTGAATGAACTGTGTGAACAGATTATTTGTTATCAATTGATAAACATACAAGTCACTCACTGTGACTTTTGTAAACTAAATAAAAATAATTTGCGGACACCGATAAACACGAGTCGGGCATTCATTGGTTGATGTTCATCACGTGCTTTATTTCTTGTTTAAATTTTCCGAGGAAAAATTATATTGACAAATTCTTGAGGTTTTTTTTTAAAGTAACAAACTTATAACTCGAAATTTATTTACTCTTTGGCATTCCTCTTTTATAGTTAACGCATTCGTTTATTCTCTGGGGATTAGTGGCTAACATACTGGGCTGCGGAGCGAAAGGTTCAAGGCAGGTCCTCTGCTCTTGGCTGCATTATTATTGTGACAGTCAATTCCTGTATTCGGTTAAAAATAGCTGCATAGGCTTGTTTGTGTATTCAATTCCTCGTAAAAATACTCGTCCCTAATTTAGAAATCATAGATTAGTGAAAGGCAGCGAGTCACCACTACCCACCGCCAACTTTTGGGCTACTCTTTATCAACGAATAATGGAATTAGCAGCCACATTATAACGCCCCAACGGCTGAAAGGGTTTGGTTTGTTTTCGATTTCGCGCAAAGCTACACGAGGGCTATCTGTAATAGCCGTCCCCAATTTAGCAGTGAAAGACTATAGGGAAGGCAGCTAGTCATCACCACCCTCCGCCAACTCTTAGGCTACTCTTTTTACCAACGAATAGTGGGATTGATCGTCACATTATAACGCCCCCACGGCTGAAAGAGCGAACATGTTTGGTGTGACGGGGATTCGAACCCGCGACCCACGGATTGCGAGTCACGTGCTCTAACCATTAGGCCATGACAGGTGAGTCGCGTAGAAGGCCGGTACTTTTTGATGGTTTGCCTTCCCTCTGGCCAACAAAGTCAAATTTGGAATAGGTATGCCTGCCTCTCGAATTCTCTAACCTGGTAGTTACGCCACAAATGATCATATAGGTTGATAACACCTAGATTTATCTTCCAGCTATCTTGTTTAAGATTTTAATTACATGAATATTTTCAAACGTTGTAAAGATCTACTCATCGACCAACAACGAAGGCTAGTGAAAGAAACGTCTTATGACGGGTATTTTTTACAATTCCAACTCATCGTCGAGGATGTTAAGAAATGAACTAGGAAAAATTGTGAGTGTTTAATACAAAATAATAAAAAAAATGTCACTTCTATGGTTAGATATTTGATCTACTATTTTTTATATGTGCATTGAAAACATGTATAAAATATAAATGAGGTAGAAAGGACAGGATGAAAAACTAAGAAAGTAAGAGAGAGAGAGAAGAAAGAAATATTAAGAAGTACGAAATAAGTGAAGAGAGAGAGAGAAGAAGGGAATGTTATGAAGTACGAAATAAGTGAAAAGAGAGAGAGAAGAAGGGAATGTTATCAAGTACGAAATAAGTGAAAAGAGAGAGAGAAGAAGGGAATGTTATCAAGTACGAAATAAATGAAAAGAGAGAGAGAATGTTATGAAGTACGAAATAAGTGAAGAGAGAGAGAGAAAGTAAGAGAGAGAAGAAAGGAATGTTATGAAGTACGAAATAAGTGAAAAGAGAGAGAGAAAGTAAGAGAGAGAAGAAAGGAATGTTATGAAGTACGAAATAAGTGAAAAGAGAGAGAGAAGAAAGGAATGTTATGAAGTATGAAATAAGTGAAAAGACAGAGAGAAAGTAAGAGAGAGAAGAAGGGAATGTTATGAAGTACGAAATAAGTGAAAAGAGAGAGAGAAGAAAGGAATGTTATGAAGTACGAAATAAGTGAAGAGAGAGAGAGAGAAAGTAAGAGAGAGAAGAAGGGAATGTTATGAAATACGAAATGAGTCAATAGAGAGAGAGAGTGCAAATGGGAAATAAAAAGAAACATGTTAAGAGAAAGTAAATAAGAAAATTAAGAGATAAAGAAATGATGACAGGAAACAATTAAAGAAGAAATAAAGAAAGTGAGAGAAAGTTATTGCTGTTGATTTTGAACGCAAAGCAACGCAATAAGCTATCTGCCCTCTCTCTCTCTCTCTCTCCACC
>NW_013671344.1:0-9203 GCF_000517525.1 Limulus polyphemus
TTCCAAAGTATATAGCACACTGACTATAGCAAACTAATAATAAATACTCTTTTTTTTGGCGTGGCGCGTTGGTTATATGTATAGGCGTGTGGAGAGTTTCTCGAAAATTCAGTTTTGCGTAACAATACTGACACTAACACAAACGATTACGTACACACATATATTGTTGATTCTTACTCTCGAGAATCTTCTACAAGTTTGTAGAATAGACGGGAGTTTCACAATACATATTGAACAGTATACATTAGGTACACTTGTAAATATAAATTTAATTCAAGCAAACATTGATATAAATATATAATAGTAAATCCTCACAGTTTACATCTTTATAGTAGATACGTTTGGTAATTTATCTGATTCATAATTTTGCTATTTATTCGTTTTACAACAGAAAAGTTGGGTTCCTTTTAATCATGTAAATATCAAATAAAAAAGTGAAAATGTTTAAATAATTGATATTCAATTAGTTAAAAGAATCGTACATATTAACGAACAAAAGATACAAGTTGCAGCAAAAATATATTTTCGAAAAATACCCACAACAAGAAACTGCTGATATGTGTTATTAAAGAAGTCTTAATACAAGTCATTTGGGCATACAACTATACAACTATAGCTTTAAAGAAACGTAATAGTTTTATTTTTTCTTAGATGGCTATTTAGTGATTCACTTAAGTCTAGCATTGACATTAATTTTATTTTAATCAAACTTTGTCACTAGCTCTTGACTGAAAAATTAATAATCAAACACATAGCCTTTACTTGTATTAGAGTGAGAAATATTTAAAGATGATATATTAATTAACAGCAAGAAAGTTGTTAAGATTAATTAGAAACATGATACTATATGTGTTTAATTTTTCTTCTTAGATGGAAAACAACAGCCTTTCATTAATCTTACAACAGATATCAACACAGCTTTACCTTTGGAACGAGCAGCTGGAGAAAATGTACGATTGGTTGTGACAATATCTTCTTCGCTTGACCAAAACCAATATGAAATTTATTGGGAAAAAGATAATAAGCTTCTTAGTCCCACTGCATTAATTAATATTACTACATATAAGACACAGACTATCCTTGACATTAAAAATCTGAAAAGAAAAGATGCTGGTGTATACACAGTATATGCAAAATCGAAGAATTTATTGACAAATCTTTCAATCACTTTGAGGATCAAAAGTAAGAAAATATTTTAAGTTTTTGTTTTTTCTTTTAATACATTTTTATTTAGAAAGTGGTGAAAGTAGTATTATAAAACATAAATTTCCCATTGAATCAAAATAATAATCAATAACAGTAAAATTATTACTTATATATTTTTTAAGAAAATTTAGTATTAAATATTTAAAACAAATTTTTTTGTTTAATTCAGTGTGAAATATATACATAATTCAATTCTCTCAGTTGATGAGTTCATTTTGATTAATTTGGTTTCTTACTCTGGATTAAAAGAAATATTCATACATATGTATATTTATATATTATTGTGTGTTGAAAAGTATACAGATGATTATAATTTAATATTATGCTGAAAATTATTTTCTAATTACAGCTAATTAATCAGTATATTCAGTGTGAGTGCAGTTGTACTCTGCTTTCCAGATCTTATGTTTATGAATTAAATGTGAGTGACATATTTAAAAACAATTGAACCTTTGACAACTTTGGAAAATTTCAGAGAAAAAGATAGTATATTCATTTATTAAATCCATTAAGGCATGTGGCAACATACATACATTTAATGATCATGCTTTAAAAACCAGCTAGTAAATTCATAAGGCTATTAAAAAGTTGCCATGAGTATTTTGAGGAATGCTGAAAAACATAGTCCTGGTTTATAACTAAAAATAACCACAGTCATTGGAAAGATGAAGACAAGTTTGACAGGAATATGTAAGGGACTTGTGAAAATCATTTTAGTTCATATTGTAGTAGATGTTGGCAAAAAGTATTGGAGTACTTGCATTCTGTTTGATAGTCTAAATATGTGTTCAGTCAGGGACCTACTAATCTGAATAATTTATTCAAAAATACTATACCAGCAACTTTTACAATAAGCAAATTCTGATTTTAATAACTACATTTCAACCCATAGTATCAAGACATCATCAGGTAGGAATTAGATTTCATATTTCACTTTTACCTATGATGACTCGACATTATTGGTCAAAATGCTGTAATTATTAAAATCAGAACTTGCCTACCGTAAAATCTGCTGTTATTGTATTTTTGAATTAATTGGTCTATAAATATGTTGTTTCACAAATGACTGAAGCTTGCAAGATTTAGACTTATAAATGTTATCCTGCTTTTGCATGAAGTGTCTGTTAAATTGGTTTTTGACAAAATATAGATCCACTTACTCACTCCTCCATGACATACTAATAATATTTTGCATATTTAAGAAAACATAATGACAGAATATAAAATATTAGTAAATTTATTAGATCTTTTATCGCTATTATCAAGAAACCTGCACTGCAAAAGTTGAATCTTACCAAAAATCAATTTTTATCACTGTTACATTCATAAATATAATGTGATAGCATTAATTGATATGGATTCTCACTTACATAGCCTCAACTGGCTCAATAAAGACATATTGAGTAATCCTGGAATCTGTTTATTAACACATAAAGCAGAGTTATACAAGATAATTTGTACACACTAGAGATATAGCATTCGTGTATTGACCAACAAATTCAATCAGGCACTTGGCACTGATAGGTTACCACATGGTATTTTCCTGGATGATATTTTTTTGTTTTTCCTTTGCAATCTTAATCTCAACTAGTTTGGAGTCAGCTAGTATTTTTTTTAAGCTAAGAAATTTTACACCTCAGTGGTTTGCCCATTCAGAAACTTATAGGTCGAGCATGTTTGTTGATGGGAATTTGAATTCCCAACCCTGAGATTGTGATTTGAGTGCCCTGAGTACTAATAAACAAACTACTAATGAAAACTGTTTCCTTTCCTAATTTGGCAGAAGTACTTATATATATCTCAGTTCAGCATAAGTTGATATTACATATATAAAATAGATAGCTTAACTGTACATCACAAACCAATAAACACCATGTACATCCAATATCATGTTACCTCATACATTTCAATTTTAGCTTAGACAAGATTATTGTACAAAACGTAAATAGGAAACTTGTAAGTTATTATTAATAGAAGTTGTGTATATAATGGTATGATAATATATGTAATGATTATGCCAACAGACATGTCCTTTTAAAGGAAGGCAAAACTGATAAGGAAGTTAATTTTGAATGGGATATAATGTGCAACATTGAAATAAAATAAATACATTAACATCACATCATATTGATTACTTTAAGAGAATTTTCTCACATAGAAATGTAAAAGTACTTGATTTTATAAATTATGAACCATGGTTGTGTTTACATAACTTTGAAGTTCAATTAAATGCAACTTATGTAAAGCTGGGATGTATTATCACCAGATAAGATGCATTTTCTACTATATACAGTATTTGTTAAGTAGATTAAAAACTACATCCAAACCAAAAATTACATGCAAATTACATAACTAAAATAATTGTGAAAAACTTAAAGTTGTTATAAGAGTGACGGATGAACCACCTTTATATGAGCATGTATACTTACTGATACATGTACACTTACCTGTGGGTGAAGCATAGCTCAGTGGCTAGTGAGCAGACAGTGAATCCAAGGTTCTGTGGTTTGCAATGGGTGCATTATTTTAGCAATGGCCAAATCCCACTAATGGATTAGAATAGCACATGAATTTACTCTTGGTAGTGTTGACTAGTGGCTTTCCTTCTATTCTGTCATTTCAAAATTATGGATGACTAATGCAGATATAACATAATATAATGTTTTGGGACAACATGAGATGTATTGAACCATCTTGGCTGTCCCATCCTCTAAACTACACTAAAACTATTAATAAATAGATAAGTAAATAAATAAAAAAATCTTAAAGCCAGGCTTATCATTCATATACTCATCAAGCTTTCTCTTAAACTCACTTAAATTTACTGCCTTCACAACATCTGAAGGCAAACAATTCTTAAGGCCAACCACCCTGTTAGAAAAATATAGTTGTCTTAGCTGAAAATTACTCCTACCGTGCCCAAATTTATATTTGTGTCCCCTAGTCCTACTATTCTGACTGTTAAGTATGAAAAAAGATGATGCATCAACACTATCAATTTCCTTTACAATCTTGAACACCTCAATAAGATCCCCTCTAACTCTTTTTTCTTCAAAAGAAAACAGTTGGAGAGGTTTCAGCCTCTCTTCGTATGACAACCCCTCCATCCCAGGTACCATTATAGTAACCTTTCTCTGAACTCTTTCCAACACCCTAAAGATACAACCTAAAATTCTATTTGCCCTCCCACTAGCAACAGCACACTGCTTGGATGGCTTAAGAGATTGAACAACTATTACACCAAGATCCCTTTCTTTCATGCTACTGTTATGGTTATTCCCATCCCAATTATACATTACCCTACCAAAAGTCATCCGACACACCTCTGATTGCAGGAAAACGGGTATGACAACGAAATATGCGAATACCTTGGCCTATAAAAGTGATCCGCGGCTCGCTCAGAGGTCGATGAGTACACGGAAGAACTAACAGAGTTTAAGAGGGGAAGGATAGTTAGATGTCATTTGGAGAAAACGTCTGTACGTGCTATTGCACAACAATTAAACATTCCTAGGTCGACAATTGGCAATGTTCTGAACAAATGGAAGTTCACAGGTGACAATGAGCCCAAGAAAAGACTAGGTAGGCATAAAATACTGACTGACAGGAACTGACGTGCCTTGAGAAGGCTGGTTACCTCATCTGGCTGACACACCCTAGAGAATCTGTGTTTGGAGATGTGCACAACCACGGGCAATTCTATAAGTGTTTCCATGACACATTGAGAGCTGCGTGCCATGAATTTTCATGGAAGAGCTGCAACCCAAAAGCCATTGATAACAAAAACAAATGCACACTGAACCTGGGCTGTGGATCAATGAAAATCGGTTCTGTAGAGCGACGAGTCATGCTACATACTCTTTCAGCCTGAGGGATGTGTTTGAGTATGGAGGATGCCTGGAGAACGCTTATTACCTGAGTGTGGTGTCCCAACAGTGAAGTTTGGAGGTGGTGGTATCACGGTCTGGGGATGCTTCTCGTGGTATAAACTTGGTCCAATGGTCGCAGTGCATAGATCCATGAATGCTGAGCCCTACAATGATGATCTGAACAATTCTATGTGTCCTACATTGTGGCCATTTTATGCTACCAGCTCTTACACCTTCCAACATGATAATGCTCCAAGTCACAATGCAAGAATTGTGAACATGGCTCAGTCTTAGGTCCTTTGCTCTTTTTGATTTACATGAAGTAATGGTCAATCAGTTACTTAAATTTGCAGATAATATTAAGGTCTTGGGTGTTGCTAGCTGTAAATAGGATGATGCTGATTTACAAAAGGATTTAGATCATTTAGTGAGTTGGGCAAATAAATGGCAAATGTGTTTCAATTATAATAAATGCAAGATAATGCATGTGGGTTATCATAAGTTGAATTAAAGTACACTATCCTACCAAAAGTCATTAGACATGGGTAGTTATGAATAAAAATGTCTTTATTATAATAAATTAATAGTGTGTTGCTCGTCATTGGCCTTAATGACTGCTTTAGTGCATCATGGAAGATTGTCTACTAATTTCTGGTAGAAAGCTGGTGGTATTGTGCTCCACTCCTCCTTTAAAGCATTAGTAAGCTCCATTACTGAAGAAAGCCATCTTGGCCTAATTATGTGTTCCAATTAATCTCTTATTGGGTTGAGGTGGGGCTCTGTGTTGGCTACTGCAATGTTCCAATGTTAGTCTCTTCAAACCATCCTGAGGTACCCCACTTGTGACATTAATCCAGTTTGACTGAATTCCATTTGTAACAACCCTCTGCTTTCTTACATCTAGCCACTCTTCTATCCAATTTGCTAACTTATACCCCACATCTATAGATATAACTATTTTTCACAAGCCATTTATGTAGCACCTTGTCAAATGCTTTCTGGAAATCCAGATACACCAAATCTATACCTTTACCATCATCTAAGTAAGCAGTAATATTTTCAAAGAATGTTAGAAGAATTGTAAGGCAAGATTTTCCCTTAGTGAAACCATGTTGACTAACCATGGTATATTAGGTTTAGTCAAATAGTATCCTCAATGTCACCTCGTCCATCTGCGCGAATGGTGTTCACCCTCTAATATTTACTCCTCGTACAATTGCGACAGGCAGGTAGAAAGATAGTGTTTTCGGGCCATGCCCATTGAAAGCGATTGAACTGAAAATGAATCTGTAGCTATGCTGATGGATTCTGTGCTCTTCTTTGAGATACTTTTTGTCCCAATTTCCACCATTAAAGTCTAGGTATACACTTTTTTATCGGGTGGTTTATATTAGCTGACAATTAGGTACCTATCCAAGTTACTTTATTTTATACAGTTCAATCATAAGTTCAGTTTCCTTCAATTCTGTTTATCGTCCCATTCATTTTAATTTAGTTTACTGTTTTTATTGTGCGGATGTGTCGTTTTAACTTTATGCAAGAAGTACTTGTATTTAACGTTTTCACACGTGGTTTTTTCGCTTCATTTTACCTATGAGGTACTCTTAGAAATTAAATCCATGATTCTCCAGTTTTGATTAAATTATTAAGTAGTTGTTGGGTAATTAATCTTATTCAGTGTAAATCATTTTGATGTCTATACCTGTGACCACGTATAACACATTAAGGCTTAAGGTTATTAAGTTTAAATCTATAGGTAATGTATGTAAAGGGTCATATGTTATAGACTTCAGTGTGACATTGGTAACTCGTGGTCAACATGCATCAAGTTTTGTGATTAGAAATATGGTCATGTGTAACATGGCTTTCGTCATTATACTTTATTCCAGACGCTATAAACATATTTTGCATCAAGCCATTGGCCAAGAAAACTTCATTATAGTAATTACGTACGTGTTGCCATATCGTGGATCGTCTTTGAATTCGATTATCTACACTCTAGTAGCTATTAACGAATGCTCGTTCCAGCGACTATGGTTATACAACACATCATTTTCTCAGAAATTATGAAAACATTCACTGGTTGGAGGTGACACTTTGAATAACCACGTTACGATTCCTTGCTTAAATCACTATAATTGTTAGTTGATTCAGATATTTTAACTTGGTTCAATGAATCACCATTAAAAGTTATATTATCATAAGACCCATCTGGTATAATAAAAACGGTTTCTTTTTAATGTGATGTGAAAATACACTGTTGAGTTTTAATTTGCTTAAATTCTGAGAAAATAACACCTCATTGAAATTCTACGAAATCTTTAGTACTATTGGTTGTCTATTCCTACTTTACTGTGTACGAAGCTATCAACTACCTCACCTGTATATCAATTTCCGACGAACACTACGTTTGAAGAAGCCGCTGCATCCGTTACAAGCCAGGATCCCGTAATGTTTTCCGCTTGAAGTATCTCCGCATACGACGCAAGTTAAGCCGGGTGACCCTCGTTTAGCAGGCGGAGGGCTTCCGAGACTAGCGTCTGGCTGTGACGGTGTGTGATGATGAGAAATGTCCGTGGAAACCAACGTCGAAGCGTGTGAGTGAAAATAACTTTGCACCGACACGCTAGCGTGAACAGGCGAACACCTCGGCTCACGGATGCCGGGAGAATGAACGGGCCTTTCGTCGCCAGCAGTAGGGCTGGAAACTGGAGAGTTTAAGGAATCTGTCACGGCAATAAAATATCAAGTTAGTTTTGTATAAAATACATTTGTGAATTAATAACACTGAAAAAAATGCAAAAGAAGTTAATATCCTTGAAAAAAGTAAACTCTCGGTCTCAGCGTTTGATCATAACTGGAAGAATTTCGAAGTTTTCTGTGTGGCGCTATTTCGTCGTCTGCATTCTACGAACTTTCTATGAAGGACTACTCTTAAAACAAACAGCGATGTTTTGACTACAGATAATTGTCTTTATTTTCTTGAAAGTTTATACTACGGTTTAATTTTTATTTAAACTTTCAGAAAAACCCACAAAAATTAAAATCCTTTTTTTTTACAATATAATTCATTGGAAAGAAAACTGATAAACAGCGGCATGTTGCAATTGTCATGTATTCACGTGCTTTAAACAATCAAATTAACTTAGGTACATGGACTAGTTCAAACTGTTATGTAGACGGTTTATATGCAATCCAATGAAAAATGGATGTTTCTTTAGAATTGTTATTGCCAACATGCCAATAATTTGATAAGGAAAAACCAGAATGGGTTCTTGTTTAATCTTAATTTTCCCTCCGTTATTTTAATAACAACATTAAGAAGGACTACTGTTTGCTTGAGATGTGGAGTTTCGAACTTCTAAACCAAGATGGACATGCTTCTTACTTTTGTAAATTATTAATAATTTATGCAAGTGTTTGTTTGTTTGAAGTTAAGCACAAAGCTACACAATAGGCTATCTGTGCTCTGCCCACCGCAGGTATCGAAACCCGGTTTCTAGCGTTGTAAGTCCGCAGACATACTGGGGGGCTTATGCAAGAGAGAATGATAAAAGATAATGCTACATTTAAACTAACTGTATCTCAAACAACTCATTGCCTTAGACTGCAGTGCTGCTCAACTGGGTGAATGGTTCACCCAGGGGTTAATGTGTTCAAAATCACGGTGAATGAGTATTATCAGTTATACAACAAATTCAAGAGCAAAAAAAAGTTGTAGTTTGATAAATACATGTATTTTTGTTCATTTCATGTTGTATTCATTCTAGTTGTAGTTTGATGTATATTTAAGTAATGTGACGGATTTATTATTATGAATTTATTTTAATATCGAGGTTTTTTAAATTAAACTTCTATTTATAAATGTACATAACTTATACTGTTAAATCTGTATTGGGAAACTCCCGCCTATTCTCTAAAGTTGTAGAAGATTCTCGATTGTATGAATCAACAATATATGTGTGTACGTATAAGCTAGTGTTAGCGTCAGTATTGTTACGTAAACTGAAGTTTCGACAAACTCTCCACACGCCTATAAATATAACCAGCGCGACGCGCCAAAAAACGGTATATATTATTGGGTTGCTGTAATTGGTGTGCTATAAACTTCGTAAGCTATAACTGTGA